>NW_025108717.1:59611-88714 GCF_011392965.1 Frieseomelitta varia
TAGATGTAAGTTTCAGCGGGCATGGCGCCCGAAGAAAAGAAGAGGCCCGGCAAACTGCCGTAGAAGAGGGCTGCAACAAATGGCTTATCATCCTCTGGATGGGAAATCTATCTAGAGCATGGGAAGTCATTCTTGTTACTATTTTGTCGCTATGCTCGCTTATAGTATGTAGTAGTAGTACTTTTTTTTTTTTTTGGCCGATGTCGGCCCACCGTTATATTGGGCAAACCGCGGTTTCTGTTAGTGTTTCGAAAAATGAATTACGGATTGTGTTAGAGTTGCGAAGTTGAGATTTCGAATTTCAATTAGAATTACAAACAGTTGTAGTACTTGGTTTGAATTAGCGTTGCGATGAAATGACGATCGTGTTTGCTTCAGTTTCGCGATTATTTTCAGTATTTTTTTTATCATGAATTATTAAAAATTCTTGATTAAAATGAAAATTAAAATTTGTTGCATTTTGTTTTACTTAAAGTTGTGTAAGAATTGTTTTCATCTAGAAATAGTTATTATTTTCACTGAATTTGTTTCAATAATTAGCGTTGCGATATATTTCATCGGATCTGTTTTAATTACTTTTTTAATTAGTGTTGCGTTAACGAATGATCGCGTTTGTACACGTAGTGTTGCGTCTATGAAATGCCCAAACTTCTACTGAATCATCCAATGCAGCCAAGTCAGTTGCATCGAAGTGGTCGTGCATCACTAGCCTCGAATATGGCTGCACCGTACGTCTCAATATTAGTGTTGCGTGTCTTGAAGCATGAGTGCATAGATTAGTATTTATTAACGTTGCGTCAATTATGAAAGCATCTTACTTTCGCGAATTTTTCATTTTCTTCTTTTTTTTTTTTTATTTATTGCATATTATATTCTCCTTTTTTTTTTTTTTTTAATTGTATTTTAAATATGAGAAAGCACTCTTCGCGATTTGCTTTGAGTCATTTCTATTTTATTGCTGGATTTAACAAGTTAGTGTTGCGAAATAGAAAAATATTCCACTCACGGTTTGTTCTTCGGGATTGTATCGAGTGGATCGCCCTTCTGGCTGCTAGATCTATTTCTTTTTCAGCACCCCTTAAAGCGTTTGTCAATGGAAATACTGTTGAGTAATATATTCGTTAAAAAATATTCATAAAATATTTTCCATTACATATTATGCATAATTTCATGTGTGTTACATTTGGAGAAAAGTAAATGAAACGTTTGAAATTTTTTAATAAATCAGAACATGCAAAATAATTAATAAAATATGAAGTTTGTAACATTTTCTACAACATGTTGCAAATATATATTGTTAAGAATTCAGTTTGTTACGTTGCAGATTTTAATAATGATTGTTCGCTATTAGAGTTACAATTCTTTCGCCTGTAATATTGTCGATTATTTGCACATAAAGTAAAGTCGTAAATGTTTGACTTCGCTGTGCATAAAGTCAAAATTTATTCCCGATTGCTGTTCACTTTTAAGAATCCTTTACTTAAAAGGGAATGTAATTGAATTTTTATCATTTTTTTTTTTTCACTTTAGCATTCACGTGAAATTTTCTTATTCTTGATAAAATCTAAATTCAAGATCAAATAATAAAGATGTTCTAATTCAAAAAGATTTTTCGTTTCAATTTTCATTTATATAGTAAAACGATGAATGTATTATATATTATGTAATGCAATAAATAAGTTGGTTGCAGACTTGTTAACTTGTAGAAAGTACAGTTATGTACAACACATACATATCATGCCAAATTATGCATATTATATCAGAAATTCAGAAATGGAACAATGAAATGTTGATTAAAAAGATGTAAATGAAATAAGGAAATGTTTAAGAGAAGAGAGATAAAAATTAGCCTTAGCTCTTGGATTAACTATATCTCATACAATTTTACTAATATTTCTATGATTTGAGTTTGTTTCAGACGACGAGTTTGTTTCCACCATTGGGTGATCAACGAAAGAAGACTTATAATCCTAGACAAAATCTCACACATACAATGTCCCATTCCTTTTCTTCTATTTGGACTTTTCTCCACTTGGACTTAGAAATTCAATAGATTTTTAGATTTTCCTTAGAACGTGGATTTGATAGGTTCCCCTTTTAAAGCTATCTCAACTCACAGTTATAGTAAAAATCACAGCTTCGAAAGTGGAAAAGTGAGGAAATTATTTCCCCTCTTTCTGTGAAATTTAATAATAAGAATCGACAATTCGAAGAAGTCTTTCTCGAGAGAGTTAAGGATGCAATTTAGAAGAAAAGAAAAAAAAAGAGAGAGAAAGAAAAACGAGAAAAATCATTGTGTACTGGAGAAAGTACCACAGAAGCATGTGACAGTCAGAGACAGACACTTGGGTTTCTAATCGAGTTCACTGTGTTGTACAACCTTCGGGAACTTGCACGATTTCATGCGAGACAAAGCTCGTTTTAGTGAAACACGGATTATTACGTCAGTTGTGCGGCACGTTTACCATGTTAGCATCGAGATTGCAATCAGCGGACGTGCATTTTTGTCGGGATTAGCGTAGCTCGAACGAAAACGAGATGGAATGAAAGCAAATTGCCCTTGTTGCGTCTTGAGGCGGTGGTCAGAGCAAGGACAATCTTGGAATTTCATTGTCGGATTTACACTCGCAGTCAGAACTTTCTACGATTGCTATAGTTTTATGTTGTCTGTTTCTGGTGATCAAGTAAGAATATTTTGGAATGATCGAAATAAGACGAATATCATCGATTAGTATGAATATTGTTATTGTAATATTATTAATATTATCATTAATAATATTACTGTGACCATTATTGATATTATTACTTTGATAAAGTGATTGAAATGATTGAAATAAAATGAATATTATTGACCGTTCGTAATATGAATGTTACGATTATTGATCATTGATCATTATCATGGATTATAATTGTGGATAATAATAATTACCGATTCATCATAATTAATCAACATTGTTCAGGCCGCAATCAATTTGTCTCTATTAATCTTTGGTATTTAATTACTAAATATATCACTTAATAATAACACAATTAATTATGAAACATAGTATTTAACAATTACTTAATAATAACATTATCTAGCAATTATCTGATTTTTTAATATTTTTATTGTCTAATTATCAAACATATATTTCCATTATCCAATTATTAATTGTTTCATTTTAGAAGCCTCTGAATATTAAACATTAAGTAATAGTTTCGTAGAAAAAGAAAACAGAAAATTTGGTATGACAATCGATATACTTAAGTTGCACAAATTAAAATAAAATCAATTTATTGCCTAAAATTTCGAAATTTACACCAGTTACAAAACTACTTCTTTGTGCATTCAGTCCTTCAATTTTTTTTTTTTCTTCGCTATAATCTACAAATGAACAATGGATCTTCTTCGTAAATCAGTCTCTTCCTCGAAAAAGAAAAAAAGAAAAAAAAGAAAGAAAAATGTTCTGCTCGGTGTTCGAAAATAATATTCATACGTTTTCAATGTAAGAATTGGATAAATTCCCGGAAACGACACGTTGAAAAAATATAGTAGAAGTTGACGTTGATTTTGCGGCACGATTATCGCCATTACGAGGCGGAACTTCGTTGTATTTTTCTCCATAGAAAATGTTTATTTTGGTGGAATGATTATCGATCGTATTATAGTAATTTACTAAATGAAGACGTGTCTGAAAGAGCGGGAATTTTTTTTGTTTGCGACTCGCGCAAAATTATCGGTACACTATTGTCAAATAATTTTCATTACGGCTTCGTAACGTTGAAATATTATTGGTTTGTCAAACTTGAAAAAACGAGAAATCATTCTTACAAAATTAGATGGAAACATCCAACTTCTGCAAAATATTATGTTCCAACGTTATTAGTTGTTGAAACAGTGAACAGTGTTTTGTTTCACAATGTCATTTAGTTATTTGTATCATTCGAAACATGTTAGTCGATGATATGCTTTTTATTTTGAACTAATTTGTTTCTAAGTAAAACGTCTCTAAAATATTTTTATTTGACCATGCCTCGTGACAGGAGGAAAACACATTTTTGAGATTTCAAAGTCTGAAAAATTCAAGGTGTTGAAATTCAGTGCATCGTCGATCAATTTTATACACGTATTATGACATTTAGTTTGATATCATAGTATTTTATATATGAATCTTCAGATTTAACAATTTTCCTTCTCAATTGTGCGACTTTATCGGCCGAATATTCTCTTCTGTGCGTCTCTCGATTTAACGAATTCCCTTCTCAATAACTCGTGTAAATTAAATAGCTGTCAAGTAGCATCGAAAATTAGGAAATCAACAGAAATGGACTCTCTACATTTTTTTCCCATTATCTCTGCGTTGCAGAATCGTGATGTAGGCTAATATAAATAACGTATAATGAGCAACGTGACACTCGAGCGTGTGCCGAACATCCGGATGTAGTTTTCTTCGATGGGTATTTACACAAATTTCCTGTGTACCGTTCTGCCCACCTTGTCTCTGAATCGTAAATTACTATATCTTGGTTAATCAACAGAGACAGAGATTCGTACTGGGACATTAATCTCTCCTGTTCCTTGCAATTAGTAACGCGAAACTCGCGTCTCGTCGGCGAAGTGATCTTAATGACGCTAATGAAACTCGTCCAGCACTCGTTTGTTGCCCGTCACATGCTATTCAGGTGTAATTTCTCCGGTCTGAGCGTTGTGTTACATAAATTAGAACGTATTCGTTACTGGATCCTCTCGCGGGGCACCGTTTTGTCAGAGACACCCCGAAAATGTTCAGTCGACGTTGCTCATTTGCAAACAGTGACGATGTAATGTATTGTTCGACATTACAATATTATAATGTAATATATTATAGTATATTATTGATAGTACAGATATAGTATAGATAGTGTGATATATTGTAGTTTATTATAGTATTGACAGTATAGATAGTATGATATATTATAGTCTATTATAGTATTGACAGTATAGATAGTATGATATATTATAGTATTATATATTATAGCATTGTCAGTATAGATAGTACAATATATTATAGTCTATTATATTATTGACAGTATAGATAGTATGATATATTATAGTATTATATATTATAGCATTGACAGTATAAATAGTATGCTATATTATAGTATTATATATAGTAATAACAGTATGGATAGTATGATATATTATATTCTATTATAGTATTGACGACAGTATAGATAGTATGATATATTATAGTATTATATATTATAGCATTGACAGTATAAATAGTATGATATATTATAGTATTATATATTATAGCAATAACAGTATGGATGATATATTATAATATATTATAGCATTGACAGTACAGATAGTATGATATAGTATATTATAGCATTGACAGTACAGATAGTATGATATAGTATATTATAGCATTGACAGTATAGATAATATATTATAATACATTATAGCATTGATAGTATGATATATTATAGTATACTATACTAATAGGACTGATAGTATAATATATAACATTATCATATTATATTAACGATTGATAGTATAATATTATAATATTCACCATACATTGTGTTAAATATATATACTACTGGTTGTGTGAGAAAAGAGATGTCCTATCTATCGCTGTTGAAGTGAAACAAGAGATTATTTATAAATTTAAGAATATTGTACGATATTCTATTATATTCCATATTTCTTTTTTATTTTTCTTTGCGAATGTGTCTATTTGGTAATATTTTTGCAAAATATTTACATTTTTTTTATTAGAGTGTAGAATAGTGGCGAATCTTGGGAATTTCGATGCCTGATATTCTATAAATTGACTTGATCAGTACCATGACCTCTGAAAATTATTCGCGAATCTAAGAATATCGTTCGTACAACATTTTACCTTGTGAGGAACATTATACAACATTTCATAACATAACGTTTTATAACAACGTTTTATAACATTCTTGAACTTATATATAAATAGCTTTTAGTTCAAAAAACCATTCCGTGAATATAAGAATACTATATAACATTGTAATTATATAAAGAATCATGTTTGTTATATTTTCGAATTTACAAATAATCTTCTGACAGCGAAAAGAAGGCAACGTCGTCTTTTTTTCTCTTCTCGAACATGCGTTTAATCTTCGAACGAACGAACTGACGAGTAAAAAGAAAAAAAAAAAAAAAGATGGAGAACCAAGGATGCTCCTTATCAACTCGATCGAGACAGATTACAGCCAATCTATAACAAACGCCGAGCAAACTCTACTCGGAGGAGAAGTACATTCGATAATGAGGAAATGGTCGCAGGGAAACCTTATTGTTGCCCCCGACCGAGCGAAAGGTCAAACACGAGTGTTCTCGGGTGAAAAGTATGTAATTATCATCGACCACGTGGCGCGACGTGTTGTTCCCTTTGTTTTTCGTTGCAACGTGACTTATCTCCGAGCGAGCGAGCACCACTCGGGTTTTACGTAATGAATTTCGACGATGATTATTTCACACAAGCCGCGTAACGCACCGAGATCAATTGCGTAACGTTACGTACGATCCGAACGTTGCTCCATAATATAATCCAGCCAGTTGGAAAGTGAAACCGATTCGCTTCCGCTTTTCATTCGCGGTTATCAGTGTCGGATTATCCGGACGCGTGATCGTTGCAAAATACCTGCTATATCTCGCGGAAGAAATTTTATTTTCGTTGGACGTAACTGGGAATATTGGACGTAGTTGGATAAACATAATTGGGAATTTCGGAGAGATTTCGTTCCCTTGGAATGTGTTTTATAATGAGTTAACATAACGCGAGAGTGCAGGACTGAGAAAAATTGTAGACGGAGAGAGCACGGGTAGGATGTGATAAACAGTTGTGCAATTCCAGATTTTCAACAGTGGTAGCTGAAGAAATTGTAGCTGACTAGAGATTTGTTTTTATTATAAATGATAAATATAGTATTTATAAATATTTTAAATGTTTCATAATTATTATATTTTAAATATAATATTAAGTATAATATTAAATATAATATTAAATTTTAAATATTATATTTAATTATATTTTAAATATTTTAAATATATATAAATTATATTTTAAATATTTTAAATATATATAAAGTTTAAATATATATATATATATATTTTAAATATCTAAATATTTTAAAGTTTAAATATATATATATTTTAAATATTTAAATATTTTAAAGTTTAAATATAATCATGTAAATATTTTGTATAAACTTTCAAATATTTATTATAAATATTTCACATATACTTTCAAAGTTTTCATAAATGCATGACTTTCTGATTGTTACGGCTAAAACGAATTGTTTTATTGTAAAGTTAATTTGAATAATCTAATAGTTTTGAATAGTTACACTTTAAACACGATGAATAAGAAAATGAAGACACGGTGCTTTCAAATATATTAGATATAGATTATATCGTCTACAACGTTTCCTAGTCCTCGTTTCCTAGTTATCGTGTTATTTTAACCTAATTAACCTTCAGTAATCAGAATCCTACTTACTCCAATATGAAATCTAGCAACAAGTAGCTCTTACAAATAAATGACTCGATGTTGTCGAGCGGATGAAATCAAAGTTTCGTGTTTGCATATAAATCTGCGTGAAATGATCTCAATCTCGAAAGTAGTATCGAAGTTTTATTTCTGTTGAAAGTTGCTATTTATTAAAATTAAGGGCGTCGTGTATTATTTTGCATTTACAATGTTTCTATCTATATTCAGACTGGTGATAAAAAATTAAAATAAATTAAATAATAAATTGAATTAAAAATTCCGAGGTTTAAAAAAGCCCTACTAAATTATTACACGCTATCGTCGATTATAAAAGTTGGTATTCGACGTTGGTAATCTTTAAAATCGAAAACGTAAACGTAAAACCATACGATCGACCATACATTGGTTATTAAAAAAAAAACCGCATTTTTCTTTTTTTCTTTTTTTTTTAAATAAAACACAGCGAATGCTCCGTGATTTATCGTGTTTTTCGCTGATCTGGTCGCGTCGAATGAGACTTTGATATATCGTTCGGTCGGAATTGCAACGGAGATCGTGATCGCATCCATAGAAAGTCTGCCCACGCTCTCGTGTAAATGCGCGTAAGCTGGGAAGGAAGTATCAAACTAGATAAGCGTAGCAACGTTCATTACTTCCGTCTAGCGTGTGGATGCTACGCGTTATATTCGTCCGTCCGCTGCGAGATTCGTGAATTGCTCCCTTTCTAACGCATTCACGCAGCCAGCCCGGCCATAGACACGCCTTCCACGTTTCGTTTCGTTCCTTTTTCCTTCTCTTCCTCTCCTTTCCCCTCCCTTTTTTACCCTGTCGCTTTGCGAATTTAACCGGTCGCGAAGTTCCCAGACTTTGGAAATTCGATAACGAAAGAAAGAAAGTGAATGGAGAGTTTCCGAAGAACGACGAGGAAAGTTTCTTCAAATGGAAATTTCTGCGCACTCTTTGCTAAATGAAAGAAAATGTAGATACGCGTGTTTTTTTTTTTTTTTTATTTAAAAAGACATGTTTTGGCCTCTTCATTGAATGTGTAAAATTGATGAGGATGATTGACGCTAGACCTACCGAAATAGTTGAAATGACTGATTTATAATGCTTCCTAGAAATTTTGTAATATATATTTTTAAAGATTTAAATGGTTCTTCGTAAAATTTTCGTAGAACAAATAAAAGTTTCTGTATAAGATTGTATTGTAAAGTTTTTCTATCTTTTTTTTTTTATTTTTTTTTTATGTTTCCGATGAAAATTCAGGGTTCAATCGTCGATAGTTGTAGTGTTAAGCTCCGTTAGCATTTAGTAAAAATAATCCCGTGTACTATCGATATACATAGTTGCAACTTTTCATTATAACGTTTCATATTGGAAAATCGATAGAAAATCAATTATGACAAGCCGAAATTATAATTGTTGCTACGATATTACAAAATTGAAGCAAATACGTACGAAAATGATTCGAAGAACGATCCTGCGCACTNAAGAAAGCGGAGTTGCAACTTTTCATTACAACATTTCACGTTGGAAAATCGATAGAAAATCAATTATGACAAGCCGAAATTATAATTGTTGCTACGATATTACAAAATTGAAGCAAATACGTACGAAAATGATTCGAAGAACGATCCTGCGCACTCGGATGCGCAGTCGGCTCGAATTTAGCGGCGCCAAAAGTTTCAAACGATGAATACAAACGTTTCGATAGTCAATCCAAACTTGAGGCAATCAAACGTCAGTGAAACAATTTCGAAGATATCTTCGAGCGTATTTTCTTGCAGTTTTCTCTTACGCGGGAAGAAATTGTGGAAATAATCTCAAGGAAAATGACAAAGTGGGAGAATTGGGGAAGAAAGAAACTCAGAGCGAAAGAAAGCGGAGTTGCAACTTTTCATTACAACATTTCACATTGGAAAATCGATAGAAAATCAATTATGACAAGTCGAAATTATAATTGTTGCTACGATATTACAAAATTGAAGCAAATACGTACGAAAATGATTCGAAGAACGATCCTGCGCACTCGGATGCGCAGTCGGCTCGAATTTAGCGGCGCCAAAAGTTTCAAACGAAGAATACAAACGTTTCGATAGTCGATTCAAACTTGAGGCAATCAAACGTCAGTGAAACAATTTCGAAGATATCTTCGAGCGTATTTTCTTGCAGTTTTCTCTTACGCGGGAAGAAATTGTGGAAATAATCTCGAGGAAAATGACGAAGTGGGAGAATTGGGGAAGAAAGAAACTCAGAGCGAAAGAAAGCGGAGTTGCAACTTTTCATTACAACATTTCACATTGGAAAATCGATAGAAAATCAATTATGACAAGTCGAAATTATAATTGTTGCTACGATATTACAAAATTGAAGCAAATACGTACGAAAATGATTCGAAGAACGATCCTGCGCACTCGGATGCGCAGTCGGCTCGAATTTAGCGGCGCCAAAAGTTTCAAACGATGAATACAAACGTTTCGATAGTCGATCCAAACTTGAGGCAATCAAACGTCAGTGAAACAATTTCGAAGATATCTTCGAGCGTATTTTCTTGCATTTTTCTCTTACGCGGGAAGAAATTGTGGAAATAATCTCGAGGAAAATGACAAAGTGGGAGAATTGGGGAAGAAAGAAACTCAGAGCGAAAGAAAGCGGAGTTGCAACTTTTCATTACAACATTTCACGTTGGAAAATCGATAGAAAATCAATTATGACAAGCCGAAATTGTAATTGTTGCTACGATATTACAAAATTGAAGCAAATACGTACGGAAATGATTCGAAGAACGATCCTGCGCACTCGGATGCGCAGTCGGCTCGAATTTAGCGGCGCCAAAAGTTTCAAACGATGAATACAAACGTTTCGATAGTCGATCCAAACTTGAGGCAATCAAACGTCAGTGAAACAATTTCGAAGATATCTTCGAGCGTATTTTCTTGCAATTTTCTCTTACGCGGGAAGAAATTGTGGAAATAATCTGGAGGAAAATGACGAAGTGGAAGAATTAGGGGAGAAAGAAATTCAGAGCGAAAGAAAGCGGAGGAACCGCGGTGCAAAGTGGGGCGCGCGAGCGGTTTCAAGACCGAACCGAACCGAACCGAACGAAAGTGGCGAACGATCGCGGCGCGCTTGGCTGCTGTGAGCTCGAGGGGCCTCGAACCGCGCGCGACCCTCAGTTCGAATTGAGCGTTTCGCGACGAAGCAACGAAGCCAGCGGTAACCAATCTCCTCGTGTGTTGTTGTTCGGTGTTGTTGTTTCCTCGTATTCGCCGATTCTCCGTGTCCCCTCGACGATGACACGCCGGTCTCCGAAAACGTGCAGGTGAAAATATTCTTGAGGCAACTGGTGTTTCTATCTGTCCACACACAATACACACTTCCGGTCTTTCTTTGGTCCTCGCCGGATTCGACGCGGTGATTCTCGCGCTGAGACTTCTCGATACAAGGGGCGATATCATCGACGAACAAGGTTTGCGATATTTGTTGCACGATAAAAAAAAAAAAATGTTATTAATATGTTGCAAGGAATGATATCGATGTATTTAAAAAAAAGTCAGATTGTTGTTTGGTATTTATACGATTTTTACTATTCCGATAAAGGGGAAATTCGATAAAGATGCCTCTTTGAATCGTTTCTTGCGAGTTAGGAATTAGTAATTATTGAGCGATACGATACGATACGAATGTGATAGTAAGTTGATCGACCAGGCAATGTTTATGCATTCACGATTTTCTGTTTTGCAATGTTTAATAGATTTTCTAGATAATTTCAATAGAATTTTAATAGATAAAAAAAGTTTCTATCGTTAATTATAAAATTGTTAAATTTTTTTGATAATTATTCTTCAGTGTTTCAGTTTATTCCTTCTTAAACTTTTTTTGAAACTTCATAAATTTGTGAGATTCGGGTAAATGATGTAAGAAACTCGCGAATTTCAAATTCGGTTTCACTTCACGGATGTTAAAAAAATAGTTCGATGTAATATGTGTCCTCGATGATGAGTTGTACGTAGTGAGCAAACTGTACGTAGCAGTGGTGGTAAACGGCGAGCGAAATTGCCGGACACAGTTTTATCGAATATTATTTTAATACGCGGAACTTCCGTTCGGGAATTTGTTTGTTCCAGTCGGATCGCGTATTAACTTTCCTTTGACGATAGATGGCTTATCGAATTCGTGGAACGTGCATGCGATTCCGATCTCGTTAGGAGAATATAGACCCCTTCCTTCTCTAAAAACAAACCACCAAGCGAACTTATGTAGCTGTTCCTCGTTCTGCAGCCAATAATCTCGCAGGCTCACAATCAGTGTCGAACATGCACGTGAAACTTCCTGATTGCCGCGAAATTTCTTTCCTATTACGGGAAATTAAGACCCCTTGGTTCCTGGAACCATCCAATTTAACGCCTCGCATAGTTTTAAATATACTACTCTCGAACAAGTAGTGTAACCCTTTCAGGATTTCAAATGTCTCAAATATTTTTATATCTTTTATATCTTGGACCATTCTAAATATTTTACACCTTTAAATATCCGATATATATTTTCAATCTTCGAAACTTGTTTTCCAAATGACACAAAATTTTCTACGCGCACAGTTTGCAAAATTCTTCGATGTCTTTCGTTCCACCCCAAATATTATCCAAAACTTTGTCAGAATTTTTTAAGGGGACAGTGTGTCAATCTTCGAAAAATCGATTCTTCTTGTTCTGTTTTAAATAGTAGTTCGAAGTCTTAGAAATAAGATAGAAAAGGTCGATTTAATTTGGAGTACAAGGTTTTTTTTTTTTTTACTAGCCCACCAAAGTATACGTAATTTTTAGGCCCGTTCTATACTGTCCCCTTAAAGAAGGACAACGCAGAATTTTATCTCGCAGATTCCACACACACACACACACACACACACACACACACACAAGTAGAATTTTTCATCGTTCTCGAAACGCTTCGTAGAAACCTGAGCAAAGTACTCTGAGAATTTTCCAGCCTGCACCTTGCCGCGTTGGTATAGTTTAGTACAGCGTTTCCCTATAGAAGACGGCTGGCTGAAGTATCATCAAGTTGCCATTAAATTTAATGCATCTCGATTGTTCTTGTTACGCGGCGAAGGTATGCAGCTGGATGTTGAATGTGCGTCGCGGCGACGGGTCAATCAACCGCGGGTGTTTATACCCCCTTGAGCGACGGTGCCCGTAACAAATTGTTGACCTCGGTTCAGAGGGGAACTCGCGAATCACCGAGTCGAGGGGACTCTATTTTTACATCGTTTTTTTAAATCAACGTGCAGTTGTTCGGATTCGTTCCTGACACGATCCCGCGGCTTCGACTTTCAACGTCCTCTCCTCCTCCCCCCACGACTGGTATTCGAAACTATAAAAATTGTCTTGCACCTCGTTTTATTGCTAACCTCTGTCAGAGAAGTTGCAGAGTAATAATAATTGTTACAGTGGATTAAAAATTTACTACACTTTTTTATATTATTTACTATACTATATTATAGTATATTACTATACTATACTATACTATATTATAGTATATTACTATACTATACTATACTATATTATAGTATATGTATAATACTATATTACTATACTATATTATAGTATATTATATATGTAGTATATTAAATAATTAATATTGTATTAATAGTGTATTAATGTATAATAGTATTGTTAATGTATTAATGATATTAATATATATATTAATTATAATAGTATTGTAAATGTATTAATATATATTAGTGTATAATAGTATTGTTAATGTATTAATGATATTATAATATATATTAATTATAATAGTATTGTAAATGTATTAATATATATTAGTATAGAATAGTATTGTTAATGTATTAATGATATAATAATATATATTAATTATAATAGTACTGTAAATGTATTAATATATATTAGTGTATAATATATATATTAATAGTGTATTAATATATATATTATAGTATATTAAATAATTAATAGTGTATTAATATATATAGTATATTAAAAATTAATTATTATATTTATTATTATGTTAAAAATATAATTAAATAACTCGAATTTTTCTAACATAATTACTATAGTCATTCGTGATCGACATCACCGAAGAATTAAAGATTATCTCTTAACTCTCTTCTACTTTTCAGTCTTCTACTTTTACTTCTCGTTGTTCGAGCGTTTTGTTTGACGTGCATTTGGTTGTTTGGGATGAATTTAAGCCATTTTTTTTCCTCGGTGATAATTATATCGAAGTTAGCTGGAATATTGGAGTTTTTCTGAGACGTAATATCTCTGGGAAATATTCAAAAAAATTGGAGAATTCCTTTACTGGGAAATAAAAATTTGTAATTGATGACATCTCATTTATGAAACTACTCGTATAGTCGTGATAGATTACCTTGTTTCTGATAGTTCTTATTCTACAGTCTTTTTTTTTTCTTTTTCGCGCGGACGAAAACCTCTGACAGTGAGAAACAATTTTTCCTCTTGTCAGAAGGAAAAAATCTCATGAATAGTTTATTTTCATTAGTATTCTCCCATAAATTTTATTTCCTTTTCTGAATTATTTCGAATCTTATTCATAGAAATATTCTGGAAGACACGCATATCTTGGAAAGAAATACTTTGTAAATTATCCTCCTCTTGTAAATTATCTTCCCCGTGAATTTCATCTTATTCCGAGTTACAAAATAGCTTGGGAAATATGTGCGTGCTCCTTGGAAAGAAATATCTTGCTAGATGTTTACCTTCATTGATATTGTTCCACAAATTTTATTTTATTTACAACTCTCGACTGTCAAACAGGGAAGAAAGAGCGTCTCTCTGGGAAGAAAGTCTATTATGTCGTGCAATGAAGTATAAACAATTACATCCTTACTACCGTCCAGGATAGAAACAGAACTCGTTTCCTCGGAACATTGTTTAGTTCGCTGTTGTAGCTCATTTAGCAATTGAATGTAGAATTGCTTTTTCGTGAAGAAAAAAACAAAATGTTGATTCTAAACTAGACTGTTGTAGAGGAGCAAAGTAATTTTGAACGAGCTCTCCAGAATCCTCCTAGTCCTTCACTGCTGGGAATATTTGAAATTAAGAATTAGCAAATTTGTGATCATTCTATTTTTAAAAATAGCAAGTATTTTTTTTTTATAGTAGATAGGTATACTTTTTTAATAAAATATAATAGATATTACATTTAACTGTAATTGGCGAAATTCACCAAAGAGAAATCTAAATATAAATTCTTATTAATACTTATATCACGTAAATAAATTAAAGTGTTAGGGGTACCCATAAGTAATAATGTCGTTTTTTGATACTGTACAAAATTTTATTTCATTCAATAGCTAATACATTTTTAATCTATAATATAATTTAATTCATCATATCATATAATTTTATTTTGTTTAAGAGTTAATAAAGATATTATCATAAGAGTTAATTAACATATTATTGTAATATAATTTTATTTTATTTAAGAGTTAATAAAGATATTATTATAAGAGTTAATTAACATATTATTGTAATATAATTTTATTTAATTTAAGAGTTAGTACAGTTTTAATCTATAATATAATTTAACAGTAAGCACGCTAAACGTCAATGTATTTAAGTTAATTATTGTCACTAGATGGCAGTGTTTATTAAATTTGAAAAAAACGACATTGCTTACGGGGGTACCCTTAATACATACATATTCAATAAATTAATAAAGCAAATACAATTCACACCGAACGAAATTTCCATTGAGATAGAAACCTTTGCAATTTTCATGTTTCCACACAAATTAATATTGGAAATTTTTCTCTTTTGCTTTTTGCGAATTAGAGTCATATCTGTTATCTGGAGTCGTATTTCTCCGGAAGGAAAACAACGTGGCAATCACGAAATATCGAAGGGTTTTCACAACACCAGTCGCTTTCACGGCAAAACATTTCGGATAAACGCGGCTTTATCGCCCTTGATTAGGGATTAGTTGTAATAGCGTTTCGGAAACAGGTGCGCGGTTAATGGTGCATAAATTTCATTCGATGGCGCACAAATCACCTGGCGAACGACCAAAATCGCTAGAAAGTTTCAAAGCGAGCGGCTATTGTTCGAACATTGATATTGGAAATCAAGCGCGAGCTTCTGAAACTTGATAGAAACTCTCGCGAGTTTTTCGATACTTTTCTACTTAGAAAATGATTCTATTGTCTTCGAATATATATACATAAAATAATAATAATTCAGATTACTCTTTTTTTCTTTTTAATAAATTTGTAATTTGAATTATTCTGGGAAGTTAGAATATCGTAACTTTGGTTAATTAATTAATTGTAAAGAGATGATATTGCGAACGAAGTATTTTTCTGTTGAAACCTGTTTCATTTGAAATTTTAATATGTTCTAAACAAGTGTGAAATCTGTGACTAAAGAAATTAGAATTAGATATTTGAAAAATTGCGATTAATTAAATTTTCTTTGGCCTGCCATTGTACTGAGAGGGGAAAATAGGACAAAAAGATTAAATTAAATTACATTATATTAATACATATAATTATATCACACACACACACATATATATATATTCAAATAAAATTACATAACAGAGACTGTCGCGTAACAACATTTGATATTCATAATAATGATATTTGGAAAGAATAACAGTCGAAATTGAGGAAATAAAGATAATAAAAAGAAGACAATATATAGCTTCAATCTTTGTTAACCTGAAACGAAGCTTATATTAAACTCTCAACACCACCTGTCGATTAATCGTGATCACTATCGCTAATCTCACGGAATCTCATCTAATTTCCAACCTCCAATCAACGCCAAGAAAAGAGAAGGTTGCAAAGAATGGAGCGGCGCCGAAGAAAACAAAACGGAAAAAGAAAAACGAAAGGAAGAAAATGTCGATAGAAAGGTACAGATAGATCGGGCGCGTTGATTTTGTTTAGGCGTTCGCCAAAAGGAACAAGATTCATGGAAAGCGAGGAGAAGAGGGGAAAAAAAGGATGGGAAGGAAGCGGGAAGGTCTCTCTCCATTGTTGCGAAAAGCGAGCTTCGCCGTTTTCCCCTCTCGGAACGTGCTTTCAAACCGGAAGAGATATCAGTGAGTTTAATTTATCGATCGCGGCGAATCTGTTTCGCGATGCTGGCGCAACGAAACGTGAGAAGAAGTCTGTACGTGTGTGTGGTTGAAGGGAGAGACAGGGAGAGACAGGGAGAGACAGGGAGAGACAGGGAGAGACAGGGAGAGACGTTTTCGTTAATTATGACGAAAGTACATGTTTACTACAACTTGTGAGTTCACGCAACCACCTGATTACACATAGGTCACGTGTTGTTGAAATTTAGAAACTATCGTGTCGAACAGCTGCTGAACAGCTGATGAAAGAGAATTAAATATTGACGCGTTAAACATTGAAATTTAAATTAATAATGGAACGTCGAAGTTCATATGTTTTGTCTGTCATTAGGTTATGATGAAAATACGATGAAAATATTATATTATTGTTAAATATTGTTGTTTAAATGTTGTTTAAAAGTGTCTTCTTTTAGATTGAATTCGCAATTGGTACCGCATTGAGCGCAGATATTTATGCACGGATTTCAGAGAGAAATCCGTGCGATATCGTATAAGTATAAAATATAAAAAATGTATCGATTATGTTGTTTAGAAGAGACAAATTTCTTTTTAGTTCAGCTATTAAAAGTGTTTTTATTACAAAGTGAGGTATTAATAGGAAGTTTTTTTATCAGAGTTAGGTTAAGAGTAAACTCATTAAGTATCGGTGTCATTCGCGGTTCCGCACGATCGATTTCTATGAAAAACAATTTCATCTTTTTAACATATCGTGACTGTAACCGGAAATTTCACAACATCTCAAGGATCATCTTAATTGCTCTAGAATTGTTCTATTCTTGGCGGATTAATAATTAAGAACGAATCGACACGATGATCGATTTTAATTATTCTGAACATCATTACGATATACAATGTATATTCTTGGTATGAGATATAAAACGGATTCATAATCAGATACGCATCAAAATATTCTACATTCAACAAATTCGTATCAATTTACAAGTAGATTTGTATTTAATAAGTTTTCGACAAATAGATGTGCACGATCGTGAAATCAACGTTAATTCTGGCAGAAATAACTTTTGAAACTATTTCTTAAACAAAGAGTGAGACTCTAGAGGTCTAGCGGTGAAGAAATTATTATTTTATGGAGAATATTCGATGAAACTATACATTAAATTGCTCTCCCTTCGTTGGAAACCACGGATCTACTATCACAAGGAATAAGTCCACAAATGAGCTGTTATACTCAAGAAATTGAAAATTAACGACGATTATAGTCTAAAACTGTACAGTATATAGTATAAAACTACTATTGCTATTACTATTATAGTATTATACTATAGTTATTATCACTACTATTACTACTATTACTACTATATATTACTATACTTATAATGTAGATTCTAGTATAAAACTACTAGATAATTATTGTCAGTAATAATCATAGTACCATACTGTGGTTATTACTGTGCTCTACTATATAGATTACTATACTTGTAGTATAAATTATAATATAAAATTATATAGTATACATACTATATACCATAATAGTATATAGTATATATAGTGTAATAGTATAATAGTATATATAGTGTAATAATATAATAGTATAATAGTATATATAGTGTAATAGTATAATAGTATATATAGTGTAATAGTATAATAGTAATAATATATACTATTATACTATTATAGTATACTAGTATGTACTATTATACTATTATAATAGTATACTATACTATTAATATAATATAATAGTATACTAACATATACTATTATACTATTATAGTATAATAGTATATAGTATATACTATTATACTATTATATTACAGTGTAATAGTATAATAGTATATAGTATATATAGTGTAATAGTATGTAGCATAGTATAACGTATAAAAACAACAACAATGGAAGAAGACGAGGCGGAAGTATCGCCCAACTTTTTTCCATATTTTACTTAATAACGTGCCTATTATCCGAGCGAATTAATCAGCGTACGATCACAACAACGCGGGCCGTGAAATCGATTACGCTCGCGCAGCCGAGTATTTTCTTTCCACTCTTGCACAGAGCGGAGGAGACCAGCAGGGCGCTGGGTGTTGTTGGGCTGTGACGATCGGTGGCAAACGATGCTTCAGCGATTAATCAAACGGGTCTATTCAGGCGTCTGGTTTTACACTTAACGCGGACGGCTTATCGTTTCAACGTTGCATAAAACGTTGCATGCAACGTGACAACAAAGGATCGAGATCGATCGACGGTCTCGCGGGATCTAGATTTTTGTTTGTCGCGTGTGTTGGAAGTCAAGCGAAGACGACGAGATAATTTTTCAATAAAAGCGAGAAAAATATCTCGTCGATGTTTTATTGAACAAAAGACAGATGGCAAGAAACTTTTGGCCCACCCTATATTACTGATTGATGAAACAAAGGAAACCTAACCTTTATCAGCGATAATATAATAATAATATTTATACGAGACAGCAGCTTAATATTCATAGCGATCAACGTGTCAAAAATAAAAAAAAAAAAAAAAAAAAAGAAACAGAGATATATCAAACATTGTTGACGAGAGTTAAAGTTTCGGTTCGTCTCTAGATCGATCGAATCGATTTTTATAAACGTTGCGCGCGCGCGTACGTCCAGTTTGCATAATCGGGTTACGCCGCGTGTGTAACAGCCCGGATATCCGGCTAACGAGCGTCTTGGGTGCGTGTAATCGAGAAAGCTGGGATTTATCGAGGATGAATCTTTTGCCTTGCTCGGGCGATTTTTTTCATCGACCGTGAACACGGAAGCGGCGCGCTGTTTCTTCAACAGGGATCAAACCGATTTTCGCCTGGTTTGCTCGCGAGATAACGATCTGTTGTATAGTCGCTGAGTGGCACGCGAAGCAATAAGTTCGGAACTTCCTTCATAAATTGTAAGTGAGTTTACGTAACGTTTGTTCGTCGGTACACCGTAGAGAATAAAGATATAGAAACGACGATGATGAGTTCGAACACGGTTCGAACAACACTCGTTAATTATCAAATGTTATTATTATAAATAGGTAATAACGATTGAGCTTCTGTGATACACGAAAATGTATATAATATATATACAAAGTAGAGGGTTTTATTGTTTGTATTGTAGTATTTAATGCTCGAGATAAATCTCTGTTTAGTTAAGAGTAAAATGGATAAATATCGGTAATAATAAATGCGAGAAACTCATCAAACTCTCGAAATTCCTTTCTACAGTTTACAGTGTGAATTGAATGAAGTGCAAATTGAAAATTTACGAATTGTGAAAATTTTGGGAAAGATAGAAGATGTTGTTAAATGGCGAGTGAATAAACTGTGGTTTAATATTTAAATTAAATCAAGTTCAATCGACGCCTTAATTCGATACTAAATTAACCAGGAAATAAACATGAAGCGGAAAGTTCGAACAAGCACGTAGGAATTAATGAAACGAAGTTACGAAGATACAGCACCAAGAACAAAGAAACAATTGCCACGAGTATGTACTTGGTCGTGATAAAGAAGAAGTGCAAAGAGCAAACTCACAAGTTACGAGTCAATTGCCCCGTCGCCTTTGAACCACAAAAAGTATGATTAGAGTATTATCGGGAAGTTATCGAAACTCGTGAGATACAAGCACACGTGTGTACATGCACAGATAACATTTGATCTAAACCGAGCTATTCTGGTGAACGTGCAAGGAGAATGGTACAGAAACACCAACTAAATACTTGCGCAAAGAAATTGTTCCAGTTAGATTCAATTAACGTTTAACATTTCACAGACCATTATCTTTATTGTTTACGGTTTGTTTAACACCTTGCAGAGTAGTACAAAGTGCGAAAGAGTTTAAAAGAAAATTGAAATAGCCCTGAAGTATTTAAAACGTCCTTTTTGAGGACGATTATTATTTTTTTTTTAAATTTTGTCACACGTGTTTTCATTCGCTGGATTTTCATGAGAATGTATTGCATAAGTGATGATTGAGATATTCATAGTATTTGAAATAAGAATAGTATTTAAAAATTGATTATCAAAATGGGCATAAATGCATGCAAGTACGTTGAAAATATTTCTTTAAAACGTGCGAATAGTAGCCAATGATTGTTTAAAAATGATTGTTAAAAGTATTATTTCAAGTTCAATTGATGAATATTTCAAATATTTGTATTTATTTCAAATGTTGTTTGAATCAAATAATATAATCAATCAATGTGAGAAAACGAGTAATTACTTCAAATTAATTAATGCAACATTGCCTGTGTTTGTGTTTCAAGCTCATATATAATTGAGATACACGTTCATAAGTGAACACACGTACTCGTGAAATCAAATTTATAATTATTTCAGATTAATCGGTACTGCTGCTACTACTAATGACAATTAATCAGTGATCATAGTCATTTCAGAATTATATGTAGAAATATATGTAATTAAAATATACAATAATTGTACCTGTAAATATTATGTACAATGCTTCAATCAACACGAAGGTGGATTGACAATTATTTCAAATTGACCATTATATATGGGTTATTTCATCATCATTATGGTAAAATCAAGCACTATTCCAACCAACATGAAAATAAATAATTGCTTCAATTATAATGTCGACCAAATGGAACATAGTAACTCATTAGTTAACTTGTGTAACTTGGTTTTTTTACCTTACCTTTTTTTCTTTTTTTTGTTTAACACATTAGCCACAAAACTCGCGTAAACATGATTTATCGTGACTGCAGAACTGTAATAAAGACAAAAACGGGTCGTAAAGATCGGTAGACGATGGTCGGTGAGATAATTTGTTCGGTAATGGAACTGAAGAAGCGCAATTGCCTCTTGTAACGAGGATGGAATTCATGCACGCGGCCTTGTCCCGATTCTTCCACGATTGACCCGTGGATCTTGCAACGCGTTGCCGGATAATGCATAAAAAAAATAAGAAAAGAAAAGGAGAAAAAAAAAAAAACAGGCACGCGACTGCATAATTTCGCAGGCTGCGATCTGGCGTGGCACTCGAGGCCGACACGCTGCTTCGCGATACCGTTTGATCGCCGCTCTGTTATTTTTCTCGTGCTTCTTATCGATAAAATGTGGGTCAGCTCTCCGAGTTACGGTTATTTCTCAGATCTCGATTAGTTTTACTGGCTGTTACTGGAGCTGATCGACGATTAAAACTCGATCGAGCCTGAGTTATTGGAGGTTATGAACGTTTGAGTTGTTAAATTTTAGGTTAGGTCTAGATTAACTGGACCATTTGCGAGATGATCATGAACTTAGGGTTACACAGTTTAATTCTGTAATGTTTAATTTCATCAGGCACGAGATGAAATCGCTGTTTGAGAATTAAATTTAATAATATCCAAGTTAAATCGAGTCTGAGTTATTGGAGGTTATGAACGTTTGAGTTGTTAAATTTTAGGTTAGGTCTGGATTAACTGGACCATTTGCGAGATGATCAAGAACTTAGGGTTACACAGTTTAATTCTGTAATGTTTAATTTCATCAGGAACGAGATGAAATCGCTGTTTGAGGATTAAATTTAATAATATCCAAATTAAATCAAGTCTGAGTTATTGAGGTTATGAACGTTTGAGTTGTTAAATTTTAGGTTAGGTCTGAATTAACTTGGCCATTTGCGAGATCATGAACTTAGGGTTACACAGTTTAATTCTATAATGTTTAATTTCATCAGGAACAATGTAAAGTACGAGAGGAAATCACTGTTTGAGGATTAAATTTAATAATATCTGAGTTAAATTGAGTCTGAGTTATTGGAGGTTATTATGGTTGTTTTAAACAATTTAGACTGAGAACAATTTAGAGTTACTCTGCTTAATTCTGGAATTCCTTTAATTTCATTCAGAAACGATGTAAAGATAAAATCAAGTATCCTAAATTTCACGCTTATTTCCACGTTGCTACTTCTAATCCAGCGATGCTGTTTGAGGATTAAATTTAATAAATCCAGTCTAAAGTTCGTTTACAATAGACTTTAAGATTAGATTCGAATTATGTTTAACATTTGAGTTAAACTGAGCTTGGAGTTGGATAATATTTAACAATTAGGACTAAATAAAGTCTCAGCTAATCTCAGAATCATGTCCGAATTGAATGTAATGTACGATTTACATAGAATGCACAGTTAGGTCTTTAAAATTTTGCTCGAGTCAGGTTTATGTCAGGTCTGATACAAAATTGAAATTCTCCCTTATGATCAAAGTAATAATTTCTTCAATCAATAGATGTAACATTTATACAAGGTGGGCCAAAAGTTTCCTTCCACCTATGTTTCTTTTTTTTTTTTTTAATAAAACATCAAAATAAAAGAAAAAAACTAATTTTAAATTTTGATTTTAAATTAAATTTAAGTTCAAACATGTATTGTTCCGTTGTGTACTTCAATTCGTAAAAAAAAAAAAAAATTGAAAAGAATATATAATAAAAAAATCACGGATTTATTTTAGTAGGAAGAGATTTTTTGCTCACCCTATACATAATCTCACGATCAGAATAATAATTTCTTAAATATAACGTAGAATTTATCCCCCCTTTTTTTTTCTAAGTCACCCGTTCTCTTCGTATTCGTAATCAACTTCTCTCTCTCTCAGTAATTAATAAGAATCGAAGGTTCACGATCGAGCGTTTATTTCTAATTTTTCTCAGTCGGTAACTCTCATTCTCATTCATTTGTCGGAGAACGAAACTCGTTTCGCGATCACGATCGTCTGTAGATCCCAGTTGCACGTCCTGCTTTGACGTCACGGTGGATCGAGCAAAACGTGACTGTCGTTGACAATCGAGCAGAGAGACGTTTGTCTCTCTAACCAACGGTTAATCGCCTGATTAATGGCCCTTCTTTTCTGCTCGTCCATCAAACGGCGCGGTCGCAGGTGGATCGTGTACGCCAGAACTAAAATTTCGAAGCGCGATGGGGACCGATCGTCAACACTCTGGAGGATCAAACGGCGGTAGGAAGCCCCTGTCAAATGATCCACGTTCGACGCGACACCATTTTTACAGTTTCATCTCCAGCACAAAAAAAAAAAAAAAAAAAAAAAAAACAGAAAAAAATTGGAAAACTGGAAAAAGAAATTTTTTTCTCCCGTGCTTGATTGCATCGATATTTAATCGTCGTTGTTTAACGATTAGAATTATTAATTTAGCAAGAAATAATTCAACGATGTTGATAGCGTTCGTTTAAAAAAATTGTGGTAAAAATATTCGGTCGGAGAACACCGTTTCTCTATTAATTTCATTTGCATTCTGCTCGTAAGTGTTGAAAAGACGACGATATCTATCCGTGTTTGTCGTCACATTCTACGAGTCGCGCGAAGAATGCAAACGGCACAGATGCTTGATAGTTTGAAATATTTTTCTCGCCTCGTTAAACTTTAAATCAGAAGCTCTATTTAGCATTTACATGTTTCGTGCAACTGGACGTTGTACTTGAAGAAATTGAGATACTGTTTTGAACGATGGACGCCAGTGGATATCTTGCGTTGTTTCAAAATTATATTCTTCGAACTCTCGTTACATTGTGGATGTTATGTAAATCGAAATTCCGAGAAGTTAACGAGACACGATTATATCTGGCGATCGTATTGGCTAAACAAAAAGCTTTCAGTCTGAAGAGAAATTGATACGATCACTGGAAATTACAAGATGTTTAAAATGAAAATTATATAGTCGAAATATATAAAATGATGAATTCCTACGAATTGAAATGTATGATGATAGATAGACATATCATAATAAGAAATACATATATAAAATATAATCACATGTTTGAGAGAAATAAACACATACATGTATAAAATGATGAATCATTGTAAATTAAAATATATAATGGTGATGATGGAAATAATCAACAACAATAAAAAATACGTGTAAAAATTACTAAATACTTAGAATCAATGTAATATAATTATTAATTAATTAATTAATTAATTAATTATTATCAGATGTTTCGTGAAAATAGAGAATTATTTAAACAGTCAATTGTCTATCAATAAATCTAAATATAACCATAGTATAATATAATAATATAATATAATATAATATATATAATATAATAGTATAATATAATATATATAATATAATAATATAATATAATATAATATAATATATATAATATAATAATATAATATAATATAATATAATATAATATAATATAATAATATTCGTTTTTCATTGCAATTCTTGAAACTTCATTATCTTCACGTAATTTCTGTATACCAATCTGTGTATTATCATTCGGTATATTATCAATATTACGTATTCTTTATTTCCAGTACTCTTAATTATCTTTCACTTTTTAATCGAGAGGCGATAGCTGCTGCATTTCGTCACACGTATAATACAGATGATAAAATTTCGAAACGCTTTACATAACGAACACGCAACGAACATACTCCCTGCAACGAACATACTCGAGATATATATTATACTTACAACGTGAAATGAAAACAGGAAAACCGGGAAATAGTTATCACGGGCGTAATTCGCGATTAGGAACGATAGCGATCGCTGTTTACAGACGAAAGTAATTTAGATCACTCGGTTTCTCATGCAACGATGAATTTACGACGAAACGAATGCTTTCTCATTAATTTACTATCGTGTACATTCATCCACGATCGTATTGTTTATTTTCGAAGGAGAATCGTAACTGTTCTTCTCAATTGCGCGGCACAGTTTGGCACAGTTTGATCCTGTTGATTGAAACGTTTAGGGGAGAGGAATGTTTCGAAGCCAGACAGTGTGAAAACCGTGTTGTTACGGAGCAAATTAAAATTTGCTGATTTTCACTTCTCGACGATGAAAGTGGCGAGCGAATTAACTGGCAGTTTCTAAAACGCGTCGACGTTACGTTAGTGACTCAATTGCCGATGATCTCGGGTAGAGATCCGCTGCGTTTGAGGACTTTCGAACGTTCGCTGGATCTTTCGAAAGTCTCGCAGAATTAAAACTTTGTCAGAAAGTGTTCAGAACTTAGAAATAGAAGAGAGAAGTCAATATAATCTGTATCATTTCTCCTCACCTGTCTTCATCTAGAGATCTACAAACTGATTTCTTCTTTCCCTTTTTACTTTACAATGTTCTCACGAAATAAATCGTGTTTAAGGTTAACGAGCGATCATTTTCATTTGAGAACAATTTTCACCAAGATACACGTTTTTCATTGTTGTTGTACAGAAAAATTTGCAATCCTCTATCGTCAGGGGATCGCAGATCAACAATCTGTTTCATCGTCAGAGCTTCGAAAAGAAATTCAGACGCGCAATATTTTTCATGATACTCTATCGTCATTGTCTTCTCTAGAATTTCGTGAAATTGAAAGAAATCGATGTGACTATTTACAATGATTTGTAATAATTTGTAATATTACGACGAATTATCCTTAAGAGGTTAATCTCTCTCGTAGTTTTCACCTTTAAATTATATTCTAGTCAAGTTCTTCCATTTGGTATAAAAACCAAGACTGATATTATGATAGAAAATGAAGAAAAAATCGGAGAGAAAAAAGAAAACTGGGAAAAAACGCTGTCGAAGCATTTCTCTCTTCCTCTCCCTATTTTTCACGCGCGCGCGTGAAAACGGAGACACGGTTTTTTTGCGAAAGCGACGATAATTATTCGCGTTGCGCAAAGTTTAATGCCCCGTAAATTAAGATCTGTCCGTTTCCCTATCGGTTTCTCGGCACAATTTCATTTTGCCCCGAACGATGGACATTCTCTGATCGGCACTTCCTGGTCCGATAAAAAATCCATAATAATCAATAACAACTGTCATTCGGCAGAACCTACAGAAAGCGTCCAATTATCTGGAAAACCAGCGACTAAGAATCTAGAAACCAGCTACCAAGAATCTTGAAACCAGCGTCCAAGAATCTAGAAACCAGCGTCCAAGAATCTAGAAATCAGCGTACAAAAATCTAAAAATCAGCGACCAAGAATTTAGAAATTAGCGTCCAAGAATATAGAAACCAGCGACCAAGAATCTAGAAACTAGCGTCCAAGAATCTAGAAATCAGCGTACAAAAATCTAAAAATCAGCGACCAAGAATCTAGAAATTAGCGTACAAGAATCTAGAAACCAGCGTCCAAGTATCTAGAAACCAGCGTCCAAGTATCTAGAAACCAGCGACCAAGAATCTAGAAATTAGCGTACAAAAATCTAGAAACCAGCGTCCAAGAATATAGAAACCAGCGATTAAGAATCTAGAAACCAGCGACCAAGAATCTAGAAACCAGCGNCCAAGAATCTAGAAACCAGCGTTCAAAAATCTAGAAACCAGCGTCCAAGTATCTAGAAATCAGCGACCAAGAATCTAGAAACCAGCGACCAAGAATTTAGAGAGAGAGAGAGAGAGAGAGAGAGAGAGAGAGAGAGAGAGAATTACTTGGAAACGCGATGAGCCGCGTCCGTGAAGCGTTACTTTGCATTCTTCGACGAGTACACTGTAGCACGTGCGATTGCTGATTTCCAAACGATCCGCGCGTGCACATCGCTGTTTGAAAGCGTCCGAAGGCCTTTGAAACCGATGCCGACGTATCTCCCGAAGGTCCTTCGCCGTTTCTCACTGCAGCTTTTCTTTTTCTGAATTTCGATTTCGGTGAACTTATGGAGATATTCTTGGCCTGTGAACTGATTACTCTCATGATGTTGTTCACTTACTGTTTGAGCATTTTCTCGTACAGCGGCGACGAAGAGATTTTTCTGAAGAATTCTAAAAATCGGATTTCTGCGATCTGAAGTATCTTTGTGGATGATTTTCAAAAGATTTTGTGGATTTTTGAAATTTTGTAGAATTTTTGAAATATTCCAGTAAATCTCTGATGAATTGGGAAGGTCTTTGAAGAAAGCGGAGGATTCTGAGAGCTTCCAGGGCTTGCAGAAAATTCTGAACTCTTCTGAAATATTGCAACAACATTCCAGAGACTCCCTAAGAATCCTAAAAAGTTTTCACGAGTTTCTGGAAAATTCCTAGAACTTCTGAACACTTCTGCAATATTGTAAAAACGTTCCACAGACTTCCCAAGACTTCTAAAAAATTTCTAGAATTAGTATTCATTCTTTTAAATAATTCAGAGTAATTTAAAAACTTATTTACTGCAAGAACGTACTACTCGGGAGTCAGCTTTTGAAAAATTCTGAAAAAATTCTCAACACTTCTGAGATATTGCAAGAACCTAGGTCTCCTAAAATATTTCGACAAGCTTCTGAATAATTCTGAACACTTTCAACACGTCGCAAGAACATTCTGGAGACTTGCCAAGGCTCCTGAAATATTTCTACGAGCTTCTAAAAAAATTCTGAAAACTTTTGACACCGAAGTTTACGATCGCTTCTACAAATTTCCAAGCTAAATGAATCTCTCTGGAAAGATTCTCACCAGAAGTGAAAATTTGGAAAAGGAAACGGAAGAAAAAAAAAAAAAAAGAAAAATAGGAGAAAATACGCGAGGTGACCCATCGAGTCGACGATTTTCCTCCTCGTTTTGTAATAGTCGTATACACACGCTGCGTTTCGTCATTGGCCGATCGACGAAATAGCGACTGGAGACGATTGGGTTAATGATCGCGCTTACTTTCGTTTCACGTAACGTCCGTCCGTGTACACGCACGAAATTGACCTAAAAAATCGCGCCTTTAATAGCTTTCGCGGTCAATTAACAATGGAGACGTCGCGGACATAATCGATGCACAGCGTGACGTAAAACGTCCAGCTTGCCTGACACTTATGGGACTTGTTCTCCCGATTATCGTCGATAATTCCACAATTGATTAATTGCGAGAGAATGTTGCTGTAAAGAAATTTGAAAAATATAACACGAGAATATAATAACCACGAGACAGAGTCTTTGGCCAAAATGTTAGAGCCACTTGCAGTTTCAACGTCATTCGTGTTCTTGATCAGTGTTGAAAAACGTTTTTTCTTTTTGACAATTCGTAGAATTAATCGAGAAAATCAGAGCGACGCGGTTCGAACGTAGATGCTCAAGTTTATTACCGTGTGATTTCTCTCTGCAAAATTGAAAATTATAGTCTTACCAAATTTGTAAAACTTTCTCAAGGGGATATTCTAGTGTGAAGTGCGTGTTTTTTCTGACTTTGTTGGGGAATTTTTTGCAAAGGAACTATTATACCTTTTGCAGTCAAATTGACAAAGTTTATTTGTACGTATTTCAACGACGTTTTAAAATTTTTTGCGACAAAAAAAGTTAAAAATTAGTGACACTCTCAAACATAATCGCTTTTAAAAAAAGGTCGTCTCACGGTCGTCCATAATTTCGGCCATTCTGCTCGTCGGAAATGAAAAAACGTGCATGTTCCTTAATTAGTATGAGTTTGGCTATAACAGGTACCGAAACAAAAGAAAAAAGTCGGTAATTGAAAAAGTGGCGATACTTTGAAGTTTAATTATCGATTTTTTGCATGCTTTTGTTAAACTTCGGAAGCCTAAAAAAATATAAAAAATAAAATTTTTTGGTTGATTCTGGCAGGGGCTATAGTCACACATGTACTAAATGCGTACTTAAAATTT
>NW_025108717.1:88939-92529 GCF_011392965.1 Frieseomelitta varia
TTATTATATTTTACGAAATCTTGCCAAATTTGTAAAACTTTCTCAATTCAAAATTGATTTATTCATATTTGAATTATTATACTTTACGAAATCTTGCCAAACTCGTAAAATTTCTCAATTCAAAATTGAATTATTATATTTTACAAAATCTTGCTAAACTTGTGAAACTTTCTCAATTCAAAATTGAATTATTATATTTTACGCTAATCTTGCCAAATTTGTAAAACTTTCTCAATTCAAAATTGTATTATTCATATTTGAATTATCATATTTCACGAAATCTTGCCAAACTTCAAAAACTTTCTCAAAATTGAATTATTCATATTTGAATTATTATACTTTACGAAATCTATCGTACGGAGAAAAAAAGCAATTTTAGAAAAACAATTTTTGCAACTTTGGACGTTCGGAAAGTGTAGAAACGGGAGCTGTTGGACTCGAAAACCACACCGAACCGCGTTCTCGAGCGTTTGCTTAGGTAATTGCGACTTTTACTTCACAGTCGGCAGTGCAATTTCTAAAACGCGTGTGGATATGTCGGACTCTCGTTGGAACGGTCGGTGTAACGTTTTCTGGTAACAGGTGAACCTAAAGGAATTGCGTACGCGCGCTCGTGACGCGGTGAAAATGTCGAGGACGAGAGGTGGAAAATGGTTTATGGCCGGTCAAGGGACAGAGGAACGATAACGGGGACGTTGGAGCGTGGATTTCGCAACGGAGGAACACGAGGGGGGAGAAAAAAAAAAAAAAGAAAATCCTGCGACAGCTTTTCACCGCTTGTTTTCTCGCAACGCGCTCGTCGAGATTCGAGTGCACCGCCATTGCTTTTCCTCCCCTCTGTTCTCTTCTCGAGTATACGTCGTTCTCGTGCACGCGTCGTTTGTTCATTTTTCCTCCATTTCTCTCTTTTCTGTTTTTTTTTTTCTTTTTTTTTTCTTTTTTTGTGTGTGTGTTCTCGCGTGGATTCGTCGAATCTTTAGCGCTAGGCTAGACAAGTGGCTCTTACGCTACGCTTGAAGTGAGCTACGAAACGATGTTATACGTGCTCTTCGAATACGTGAAATTACATTTCAGTTGATACTGTTTAATCGAATGTTCAAATATCTATGATTTCATTGTACGATAATCATGTTCAGTTAATTCTTTGACTTTGATTTGAATTCTGAAAGCATCCAACGCTTCTCAAATACTCTGTACTAATTTTAAACAGATTATGATAATACTTTTAATGAATGTTGGAAGCTATTAAGATTTTTAGGCCTCGAAAGATTCTTTGAAAGAAAAATTCTGTAGGGGTGTAATAGGGCTTCTAATGCTTTTCAAATATTCTGAAAAAATTCTGATAATTTCTAATGAACATTGGAAAGCTTCCAAGGCTTCAGAAAGTCTTCGAAGAAGTTCTGCTTAATTTTTGCTCGACCCTGAAAGCTTCCTCCGACGCTTTGAAACAAATTCTGAAGAAATATCCTGACTAGTTGTATCGAATACTGAAAGCTTCCAAAGCTTCTGAAAACTGCGTTCTCCAAGTTTCCAGAAAGTCGAGGAGATTCTATAAATCTTCGATAGGTTCTGTGAGTTACTGTCTCTGTTCTGAAGTGCCCCGAGAGGAATTTCTAAAAATTCTCAGAGACGTACCGCGAAGGCTCTCCTCGCGTGAACTCGTCGAGTCCAGCGAAGGAAACGGAGAGGGATCTAAATAAAGTGGCCGTTGTAGCACGATGCGAGCAACCACCGTGTCGACGTGAAAGCATACCGTGTCCGGCCATTTTCCATTTTATTATTTATAAGCGTTACTTTCGTTCTCGGCCACGTGCGAGCATGGTTCGTTGTCTGGACCTGACATTGTAACAGCTGTTCTCTCGTTGTCTTTGAATTGTTAACGCATTTCACCGTGCGGTGTGGCCAGATCGATGTTCGTGCAAATTTAGGACTCTTTTTTTATTTATTTATTTATTTATTTATTTATTTATTTATTTATTTATTTATGAGACAACCGTTACACTGCAGTTTTTTTCGAAGGTTTGCAGGAATTTTAAAATTAAAATAAAACTATAAAATAAAAAATAAAAAAATAAAAATAAGAATTTGAAAAAATAAAATTTTAAAATTATACATATTGTAAATTTTTAAAATTATATATATTTTAAATTTTATATTATAAATTAGAAATTTTTAAAATTTTATATATATATATATATATATTACAAATTTTTAAAATTATGTATATTTTAAATTTTATATTATAAATTATAAACTTTAAAATTATATATATATATACATTACAAATTTTTAAAATTATATATATTTTCTATTTTGTATTTATATTATAAATTATAAATTTTTAAAATTTATATATATATTACAAGTTTTTAAAATTATATATATTTTAAATTTTATATTATAAATTATATATATTTTAAAATTTATATATGTATATTACAAATTTTGAAAATTATATATATTTTAAATTTTATATTATAAATTATAAATTTTAAAATTATATATGTATATTACAAGTTTTAAAATTATATATATTTTAAATTTTATATTATAAATTTTAAAATTATATATATATGTATATATATATATATATATATGTGTGTGTCTCATGTGTGATATTGAAAATTTTAATAGAAATGTCGAGATACATTTTTTCCAGAATTTTATGCCAATCATGTGTTCAAAATTGAGTGAAACATAAAATAATAGTCATTATTGGGAGGGATTGTTGAATTTAATAAACTTCAATTCATAATTTAACTTTAATCGAGAAATGTTTAATTTAAAATTCAAATAAATCACTTCGGGAAGCCAGTCAAATAATATTTTCATACGTTTCAGCTTGCAACATTGAATTCTGACGAAGAAAGATCATTGCGAAATAATGAAAAATTATTATTTCGAAATATGTCAATCGGAAAATAATTTTCCAATTTGAAATTGTTATTGGAATAATTAATTTTGAAAGGAGAAATTATCGTGTTTCGCTCGGGCATCGTGCTACTGTGACATAACTTCGTCGTAATTTTTTCATTCCATTTTTGATTCGTTGACACACGATGACGGTGACATTGATTCCCTTGCAAGTTAATCGTTGCATCACACAGGAAATCCCCCCTTCCCATGTATCGTTTTATAATTTATCAAATCACCACTGGACTAGAAGAGGGCTTCTCAAATTTTTTCCACTTGGCGACCCCCTTTAGGGGAATATGAATTGAAAAAAAAAAAATACTGATAATACTAACCGTAAAGAAAATTTATTCGAGAACAATTCTTTGGTATACGTAACGAATATAATTTTTCTTTTTGTAGGAAAAAAATACACGCAGTTAAATTCTGAGTCCCCAATTTTCTAGAAAAAATAACATAGAAAATTAAATAAATGATTTTTATTCACTTAATAAAATACATTGAAACAAATATAAATAGTTTATTAATTTAGGAATTAGATACAAATGGTTTACAATAAATATAAATAGTTTATTAATTTAGGAATTAAATACAAATGGTTTACAATAAATATAAATAGTTTATTAATTTAGGAATTAAATACAAATGGTTTACAATAAATGTAAATAGTTTATTAA
>NW_025108717.1:92563-141929 GCF_011392965.1 Frieseomelitta varia
GTAAATAGTTTATTAATTTAGACATTAAATACAAGTAGTTTACAATAAATATAAATAGTTTATTAATTTAGGAATTAAATACAAATGGTTTGCAATAAATATAAATAGTTTATTAATTTAGGAGTTAGTAGGAAAACTGGAGAAATCCGAATACGACGATGACGAAAGATACTAAGCTACTCGCTATAAGTCTTTCAAGATCTACGCTCTACACACACACACACACACACATATAATACCCTCATACTCATATTTTAAGTTTTAAATTTTATTTTAATTTATTTTAAATTAAAACTTAGGCTTTAGATTAAAACAAATGGTCCCAGTCTCAACCTTCGCTGTGTGGGGCCACGCAGCAGGCGACAAGACACAGAAAGTAATTTTCGCAATTTCACCACGTATTAAAAACAAAGCCAAATATTTCCATATACTAATCTTTTAGTTTTACTAAAATTCCTTCGACCCTCAAAATTTAGTTACACGATCCTCCATATCGGAGTCGCGATCCACCCTTTGAGAAGTTTTCTATCGGTTTGCAAGTTGCTCGGCTCGAGATTTAATCCGATTCACTCTATGGAAGCTCGCGAAGTGGTTTCGTTTAATAAATCAAGTTAGGATTACGCGTAATTCGGTTAGGATTCTGCATAGTTGGCGAGTTTAAACGCGAGTTGTAATTAGATGGAGTTAAACAGGTGGACGGAGAGAAATAAAACTTAAATACGCGTTATTCAATTAATGTGTAATACGCAGATCGACGACACGGAAATTATTCTCTGTTTAAATCGTGGCTAATTAAAGGATTAATTAATTTGAATCGAGTCAGTTTGTTGTGCGTTTAATATGCTTGGAGTGCTGAATGAAAATGTATGGAAATAGTGGGAATTTCATCGATACATGAAAATTATCACACTTGAATGATACATTGAAAATAATCGAACTTTTACGAAACACGAAAGTGTATAAAATATCCAAAGTATGAATTTCTGTTTAGGTTTCGTTTCTTCACTCACGTTCGTTAAGAATATAACGTACTTGGTTTTATTTGAAATAGTAACAATAGAATTTATTTGGTTTTATTTAAAAGTGACAGAATATTTGTATGAAAAATATAAAAGTGCAATATTCGCGTATTTTTTTCTTTTTTTTTCATTAGATTTAGGAAACGGCAAGAGTATGAAAAGTAAGAAATTCATTTTCTTTTTTCACAATTGCAATCTGAATTCAATTGAAGAAAAACCAACAAGGAAACGGTAATTGTAAAGATGTCGGTCGATTCAATGACAGAATTCAGTTCAGAAATTTCAAAAAGATTTCATCTTTCGTGAAGCTGTTCTGTTTTGTCTCGTGTCGTGTTCCTCGAAATAAATTGTTCAGAAATTCATGTTCGAGCGTGATTCGTGTCGTTTCGAGCGTAACAGTTTGACGAAAGGGCAACGACGATTACGCAGGGGCAAATTTCGAGCACAAGGCCCGTCGTCGAGCGAAATCGACTTGGCATTCCCGTCAGAGACCGGCGTGACCGGCGTCTCAGATGAAATAGCGTTACGAACGAGATCGTTGCCATTATCCTACTCACCCGTTCTTCCACGGGGCTATTCATTACTCGAAATTGCTCCGGCTCGCTTGAATCTCTTTAACGGGTCGCTTAGTGGCCGAAAAACCACGTTTAGATCGCGATCGTTTTTTTATCGGCAGCGATGGAGTGTTTTTAAAAAAAATGTTCATTGAAATAAAAAAGAAAAGAATTGGCGAAACAATTGTATCATTTTAATTTCAATTTGATCGAATTTTACATATTAATCAATATAATAATCAATATACTAATAATGTAATATAACAGTGATATATTAATTTCTACTATAATCGATTTTTATGTTCTACTAAGAAGGGAGAGCCCGAAATAAAATTAAATACTCAGTTCTTCCAGTGTAACGTGAATTGTTACTGAAACTGCTATTATTGTTCAGATAGTATGAATTATCAATGATACTCAGCGGTATTATAAATCAATTGTCTCAAACAGTAGCTTTAAATTGAGTTGTGTTATATATTAATGAATTACATTTATTTATTATTTATTATAATCCTTGCCTAGGCAGCTTAGGATGGCTTTACAGTTTGTATCTCTTCACATTTTTCTTTCATATTTTCTAACTCTGTAACTAATTCTTAATGTCTACATCTTATGGAACTAATTTGTCCTGTGCTCTATAATCTTATAATTTTGTAATCTACCCTTATACTTTTTGGTGCCCTTGTAAATCTTGCATCAGTCTTCTTGTAGGAACTATGAACAAAAAGTAAAAGAAGCTGTCTTCTGTCTGGTTTCTATTAATGCCTTTTCTTTGGTTTTGTTTATCAATGAATTAGAATTTTTAATGTCTACATCTTATGGTACTAATTTGTCCTCTGCTCTATAATCTTATAATTTTGTAATCTACCCTTATACTTTTTGGTGCCCTTGTAAATCTTGCATCAGTCTTCTTGTAGGAACTATGAACAAAAAGTAAAAGAAGCTGTCTTCTGTCTGGTTTCTATTAATGCCTTTTCTTTGGTTTTGTTTATCAATGAATTAGAATTTTTAATGTCTACATCTTATGGTACTAATTTGTCCTCTGCTCTATAATCTTATAATTTTGTAATCTACCCTTATACTTTTTGGTGCCCTTGTAAATCTTGCATCAGTCTTCTTGTAGGAACTATGAGCAAAAAGTAAAAGAAGCTGTCTTCTGTCTGGTTTATATTAATGCCTTTTCTTTGGTTTTGTATATCAATGAATTACAATTTTTAATGTCTACATCTTATGGAACTAATTTGTCCTCTGCTCTATCGTATAATCTCATAGTCTTGTAATCTACCCTTATACTTTTTGGTGCCCTTGTAAATCTTGCAGTCTTCTTGTAGGAACTATGAGCAAAAAGTAAAAGAAGCTGTCTTCTGTCTGGTTTCTATTAATGCCTTTTCTTTGGTTTTGTATATCAATGAATTACAATTTTTAATGTCTACATTTTATGGAACTGATTTGTCCTCTGTTCTATCGTATAATCTTATAGTCTTGTAATCTACCCTTATACTTTTTGGTGCCCTTGTAAATCTTGTATCAGTCTTCTTGTAGGAACTATGAGCAAAAAGTAAGAGAAACTGTCTTCTGTCTGGTTTCTATTATTGCTTTTTCTTTGGTTTTGTTTATCAATGAATTACATTTCTTACTTCTTCGTTTGGCCGTCCAAACTTATCCTCAGTAACTTCAGAAGATTATCCATTTCAATGCGAGTTCGCGAGCGTCAGCCTGTCCAATTTGCAGCCAATTGAAAGTTTGAGAATCCGTTGACAGATTTTGATACACGACTATGTACATACACACGTACTTCGTCGACTGTCGACATTGTGACTTTAACCGATTATTATTCAATATATATCACCAGTCGCGCGGTTGGCCAATCCACATTCTGATCAATTAGGCAACCTGGTGCAGATTTATCGTCATACCGTTTCACACGTGTTACCAAACAGATACGACAAAAATATGGCACTTGCCGCGTGGCATGTGTGTGTATTGAAGGAAGAGATAGTTGACAATCAAGGTTGCTGCGTAATCGATTGTTAAATTAGGTTGAATTTCGTGGAACTTTCCAAGAATTTAGGAAAGTTTGGAGTTTTATTAAAGAGTGGCCAACCTGGATTTCAATAGAAAGAGAGAGTTAGCTTGAACTCGATTTTATTTGTCTTTTCGCTCCTGGGACAAAATTGACAAGATCATTGTATCATTGTCACTGTCATTGTATCATTCACGATGTAATAATTTAATTTATGAAATAACTTTTAGTTAACCTGTGGTAATGATTATTTTATATTACATGTACAATATAAAATATAATATACGATAAAATATTACAATAATCTATTCTATACTGCTTAATTATAATATTTAGATTTATCGTAGAAGAAAAATAATTTTTAACCGGTTTTATGGCAATTTTCATGTATCAATATTATTACATAACATACACAATATTACATATTTATTATTATGTTTGTATCTTAATTTATAATTACATTACAAACATAAACATATATGTTATCACAATTATACAAACATAGTTATATTACACATTTATTATGTTATTAATTATATTATGTATTCTGTTTACAGTACGTTGTAATTTGTGTCATAATAATGTAATAATAACTCAACTACGTAAATTTATAATTATATTACAAACATAAACATATATGTTATCACAATTGTAAACACAATTGTATTACACATTTATTATGTTATTAATAATATTATGTATTCTGTTTACAATACGTTGTAAACTGTGTCATAATAACTCAACTACGTAAATGTGTCCATGGGAGGATTGACGAAGCGTTATGGTAGTTTAAAAGATCATGTAACTAGAGTAGAGTAGATAGACCGGTAGCCCCAGATCGGGGTCTCCTGTTACATTCCCTGGATCAATGTCCTCTTCATTGTTTCTTCAGGAAGGAACTCGTTCTTTCTGGATCATCAGCCCGCGTACAAGGTACCGTAATATTACACCGTGCATTCTTCCTTAACATCTCATCCGTCTCATCTGTCCAGTATCCTCTACCCTTCCTCGTTGGCTCGTGTACACACTAATTTCAACCCTTCCTCAGGATCTCATCCATATAACGTTTCATACTCCATTTGTTTTTCTTTCTTTTTTTTTCTCTACTTAAATATTTAATATTTGTATATTCTCTTTTTTAAAGGAAAACCAGTTACCATTTTTATTATACTAGTTATTATTTTTATTACTTATTAAACTGGTTATTATTTCATGTAGTTTCGTAAAGAATAATTGGAGACACAGTGTTTCGTTCTAACGTTCAGAATTGATCTAAAAATGTTAGAGAAAGGAAATCGTTGTCCCGCGATTTGTTTCAACAGTGCGCTTAATTAATCTGATCCCAAGTGTAATGATGTCAACGTGGAAATTACCAAGAATAGGATTCCAGTGGTTTTTAATTTTATAAATTGAAGTGAAATTTCCAATTGAAACTGGGATTCCATCGAACCGTTGTAAATGTATACTTGAAAAATATTCTGCGAGGATAATTCGTGAAATTTCATTTCATTCTTGGACAATTTTAATGTAACTTTCCGCAGACCGGGAACCTCGAAGTCAAGTTAATCGGTTCGATGAATAGTTCCCCATGGCGTAAATTGCCGAAATCAGAGAGAAAAAGAAGTCGGTGCTACCGACTGCGAATAAAATTGGAAAGCTAGGTGGAGAGACGCGGTCGTCCGTAGAAACGGAAGGACATTGGCTCCGGACACGATAGGATTCGAGCGTCGAACGACTTTCTAAAACCACTTGCACTCGATTCCACGTAGGTTTTTTTTCCCCCCCCAACGGTGGTTCGATGACGTGGTTTTCGTGGGCAAGTACAAGCGAGTGGAAACAACACGCGGAGATCTCGATCGTTGGATGGCCATCTTTCTCCTCTCGTCACGGAGAAAGTAGCCGGGGCCGACCGGTCATTGGGTAACAGAGCCGAGCCAGAGCTCGTTCGATCGCCGACGATTGAATAACAAGTCGCGTAACAATTCGAGCGAACCTTTTGTTCCCAGCTGTTCGTAGATTAGCTGAAGTCGTCGTAGCTTCGTTCACCGCGTAACCGCGCTCTAATCCGGCTAATTAACGAACGATTACGCAATCCTTTTCTTTTCACCCAGCCGATGAAGCTTTGCCATCGCTTTGGAAAGCGAGTTTTTCCGTGTTGCGTAACCTTGAGAAGAGAAAGAGGAGCGATGAATTTTTCAGGTTTGGGTGGAGTTTCTTTTCTTGTCCTTTTCTTTTTTTTTTTTTTTTTTTTTGGTTGAAGGAAATTTTGGACTCGTAACATTATAGTAATTAGACGGTTTTATTTAATAATAATAGTTAATAACAGATCAAAAATTGAAAGCAACTGCTGAATCAGAGTTGGAAAGTAAGGGTAATTATGACAAGGTTAGAAAGTCTTATTTAACCTGGTAATAGCGGAAAACTGGAAGTGACTAGAATAACTAAAAGCGTAATTAATATCTACGTGTAATTGAAATAGTAACAGTCGAGAATTAAAAATAAAAGTGCAATCGTTAAATTCAAATACAATTAAGATAGTAATAACTGAAAACTGAAATTAGTTGTAATAATAAGTATGTCTCGCTAAATAAATATATTAGAACCAAAAACTAAAATCAGCTATAATCACTAAGAGTATTTTAGTATATCTTATTCTCTATCTTAATATACCTTATTCTACAATTAATCTAGGCTAACGAAATATTTCTTTATTTAATTATCAGTCTCTTTTGTGTTTAGATTGTGTCTTAATGTAAGTCCTCATATCTTCCTCTTTGAATTTTCAAATCGTTCAATTTCACCTCCAAGTGATCATCACGCAGATGATTATGAAATCACGGGATAGTAATTTTTATTATGTCACAAGAATTTAAGGTACCTATATTATAATATATATATATATATATATATATATATATATAATATATAATTATATATATATTGTATATATTATAATTTATAATTAATATATAATATTATATATTATATGTTATTATTAATAATAATATATAATATTAATAATATTATAATTATATATATTATTAATAATATTATTATAATTTATATAATAATAATATATACTATTATTAATATTTATATATATATTTAATTTCATTTTCAAATTAAAAAATTCCAAAATTGAAAATTCTAGATTCTCCAAGTGTTCGATCAAGCAAGTTCAGATCTCCAAGTGGGGATTTCATTTCGATTTTCTCCTCGAGCTTCCCCTCGATCTTCACGACTGTTCTTCTTTGAAAATTTCTTTTCTTTCTTCTCGAGAGAGAAAGAAAACTAGTCCGATGATGAAGTTACATCGGAGGTCGATGCTCCCTGAGTGCTATTTCGCGTATTTGTGTACGTGTGTGCGTGTGTGTTTTTCACTTGACAGAATCTGACGTAACGAGAAATTGCAAGTCAATGAGCTTCCTAGAAGAGAGCGCGGCGTTTCGTCTATATATCCCCTCTATATCTGGAATCGGGCTTGCTGCAATCCTCCCCCGTCCCGAATCCCGAGCTGAAGAATCGACAGCTGGCGGCGATCTCGCTATGCTAAACGCGTATTGTCCGCGATCTGGGTCAAGTTTCGTGCGTCACTTTTACGCCCTGTTCTTCAATGACGCTTTTGTCGAATTCGTTTAACCCACTTTTCATTCAGAAATTTCGAATAAACACAACAGAACGAGAGGAGACGACCCTCCAGGAGGCATCGAACGCAATTCATCTTCCCCCGTTGGAAAAACAATATAAACTGAATCGATCGTTTCCAGAAATTCTCGAAAAATTAGTCAGTGTGGAGAATTTCAAGCTCCTTTTTTTTTTGTACTACATCGTTCTATGAATACACACAGGAATGAAGATATATAACTCGTACAAAAATTTCGAATTTATTGTAAATTTTTCCATCTCGTACGTCTGATATTTTATTTTCTATTAGAATATCTGATTATTCTTTCTGTTATTATAATCTACTATTTTTGTTTATTATCTTGTAACGTTTCATTTTGTTTATTATTTTGTAATGTCTAATTTCTCGGAATTTTCTCGTTATTGTAATGAAAAATTACACGTAATCAAATAGGAAACGAGTTTTAAGCAATTGGAGATTATGTTAATCGGTGTAGAATTAAATTATCCAAATTTATAATTCAATTATTACTAGTCACGCGCCTTTAATGATTTCTTTTGTAGTTGTATCATTTATTATTGGAGGATTTGGTCCCAATAATACTCGAATCTATGTGAAACAAATATGCGTCTTAATTTCAATTGAGGAGATGCCATCACTGATCTTAATACATAACACGAATTGATACAAATAATAAATCCAGATGAAAATTATTCAAAGATTGAAGTTTCACTATACAGGGTGTTACATAGCACTTGGGAGCTAGAGCAATGATTCCTCATAAATCGTGAACAAAGTCGAAAACGTAGAAGTAAATTTTTTCAGCTGAGACTTCGTTTTCGAGTTTGAAAATTTACCAAGACAATTTTTAATGAAATATTATACCTAACCTAATATAACATAAAAATATTAATGTCTGTTCTCTTGAAAATGAAGCTTAAAGAAACAATTTTTGATCTATTTTTGCGTATAGAATAACCTTTAATTTGTTCATTATTCCACATGTCTAAAATTAGCCGAATATCGAAAATTTTTAATTTTCAAATTTTACAAATTTCTCTTAAAATTTTAAATTCTAAACTTTTCTCGAAAACGAAGCCTCGAATGAAAAAATTTTATTCTACACCTTCGACTTGTGCTTTTACTAGAAATCATCCCCCACGCTTCATATTTTTCATACCAGAGAACATTCTGCGTGTCTTCTCTCTAGTTGTTATTGTTTTTTTTTTTTCTTTTTATTGCTGGATGATCGTGTGAATTTCTCACGGCGGTTGGATGAAAGGAGAGGGCGGATGTGTGCGATTTTCATCGTTGAAATTGAACTCGAGTTTGAGACGCGACTGGGTACTTGAGGAGAGGGACGGATGTCTCCATTATTAGTCTAAAGTGCGCTTTTTGCGTCACCAGCACAATGCTGTCTACCCAATCTTTTCGAATCTGTTTTGCAATTCTTATCCTTCGTTCTCGTTGGATCATCTCTGAACTACCTTGATTTAACTAGTCTAAAGTATAAAATTTGCAGCAGAGAAATTTCATGTGCAAAGAACTGGCGAACATTTGCAATATCGTAAAGAGCATCGAGCTTCTATCGATCTGTATTTTACCCAAATTCACTCGAGTCTCTAAAAACACACCGTACATAAACTTATGAAATTTCTATGGGAAATTATAAATTGGTCGATTTCGATCGTTCTGGTAGTTCTGGTGTTAATACTCTTCTGGTCGTGAGATAGATACTTCGTACTTTACATTATGCACCTAATATTTAAATAGAAGAAAAAATAATTAAAAAAGGAAAAAAAAAGAATCAAAATTTGAGAAGACTGAGTTCAATTTTAAAAATTAAAAAATTTAAATTCGAAGCGATCGATAATTCATTATTTATTTGTCAAATTAATAGAAAGACTAGTGGCAACCAGGAACGCTGTAATTGCGCTCAGGAATGATCCTTGAAATTTCAGAGATTCGTGAGGAAAAAAGGAGCCGAGAGATAGTTGAAATCGTGCGAGCAGTGAGTTAGATCTAGATCAGGTTTACCTGCGTTCGAATGTAAATCGAGCTCCCTTTTTAATAATTGCAGGCTGCGATATAGGTTTATATTAGTTTCGTAATTACATCCTTACTCAACTCCGCGCGATCATCGCGGGAAATAACCTGTCGTCTCTCTCTCTCTCTCTCTCTCTCTTTCTGTCGCGTGTAAGTTGTGTCGGTTTACATAAGCGAGAATGGAATTCGAATTCTGGAACCGAGTTTGGTTACGAGTGAAACGGACCGTGCAATGAATTTTACGTTAGTCGATCCTCGTCGTTTAGTTTTAAATCACGAAGCATACTGTATAAATCATACTAAAAGAAAAAGCCAGAAAAAATGAAAAATATAGTAATTTATATGTAAAATAAAAGTAATTATAAATATATTATAAATTATAATAAATTATAATGTACATTCTACCATTAATGTTCTATAATTTAATATATTAATATTGTAATATATTTAATTTACAATATAATATATATTTACAATATATTAGTTTGTAATATTCTATAATTTAATATATTAATATTGTAAGGTATTTAATTTATAATATAATATATATTGACAATATATTAATATTGTAATGTATTGTAATATTGTAATGTTTTATAATTTAATATATTAATATTGTAATGTATTTAATTTACAATATAATATATATTTACAATATATTAATATTTTAATTTATTTAATTTACAATATAATACATATTTACAATATATTAATATTGTAATTTATTTAATTTACAATATAATACATATTTACAATATATTAATATTGTAATTTATTTAATTTACAATATAATACATATTTACAATATATTAATATTGTAATTTATTTAATTTACAATATAATACATATTTACAATATATTAATATTGTAATTTATTTAATTTACAATATAATACATATTTACAATATATTAATATTGTAATGTTTTATAATTTAATATATTAATATTGTAATGTTTTATTATTTAATATACTAATATTCTAATGTTTTATACTTTAATATATTAATATTGTAATGTGTTTGTATTCAATACTACTTATATTGGTATAAGTACAATTAACTATATAATTTATTTCAATATTACATTCAACAAACATACTTTACTGCATACTTTACATATTTTTCTACGTTGCACACTTTCATATATCATATTCATATTTACAATTGATATTCGAATACATTACATCGACAATATATTAAATACATTACAATAAACTTCTATTGGATATTTTGCGTATTCTTATATTCATACTCGCGTGTTGTCACATTCACAAATATTTCGTATTTATAACAACGCGTTGAACGTGCATCTCTTTTTCTAAAAATCCAAAGTCCGCTCGTCGCCGTTTCTTCTCTTTTAATCATTCAAACGCAGCGGACAACTGTATTACTGTCTGTCACTAAACATCCACGACAGCTTTCTCTATGCTCTCCGCGCGTTTTGCTGCTTCTTACGCGAGCGAGGTGTTGGCTCGGATAAAAAGCGTCTACGTTTGGAGTTACATTCGCCTGTCTCTGTAATTTCGCCACGGCTGATCGGACGGTCGTAACGCCACACTGGCATTCGAATTATTCCTTTAAACGTTACGTCGCAAATTTTTCCCACCTGTTCCTTCTTCGTCGTTTATTTCTTTTCCTAATTTCCTACGAAATTCCGCGTTGCGACATGTAACTCTCGTTATTTGTCGTTAATGTTATTATTCCTACTCCTCGAACGAACAATTTACGCAACACTTTCTACCGTTTTTTCTCGTTCTTCTTTTTTTCCCGAGAGTGGTATATCTCTGCTCGGGATTGCTGAGTAATTATGTCAGAAATGGACTGCGCGGATTTTTATATATGCAGAGTTACGTTTTCGAGCGAAATGATTGAAAAGGTAGACGAGCTGGACAGAGAGTTCCTTTCGATCGAATTCTTTGGTATTAAACGTAGTAACACGTCGTAATATAATAATACTATTAAATACATGAAACGTTATACTATTTATGTATTTGATAAATATAATGAATATTAAAATGATGTATTAAATGTGTGACAAGTAAAAATATGTATATAATAAATAATATAATATAGTAAATAAACATAAATGTATATAATAAATTATAATATATCTAATGTTATATTGTTATATAATATTAGATGTATTATAATTTATTATATACATTTATGTTTTTTACTACATTATATTACTTATAATATAATACTATATTATATTACTTATAATATGTTTATTTACTATAGTATATTACTTTTTATATATAATATAAAAATCTGTAGTCCAGTTATAAGATTTAAACGACGTCGATTTGCTTTGGCTCGACGCACGAACTGGTTTCTTTGGAATTACTGTTAGTTATTGTACAACCTCCAATTGTATGCACAATGTGTTCAGCCATAAAAGAATGGACAGGTTGCGAGCGTTATTTGTTTCTGTCGGTACTTTTGTACTTTTGTACTTTTTCTCTTATTTTTCTTTTCTGTCGGTACTTTTGTAAGTTTCAGGAGACAACGCGGAATACTAAATTCCAGGCATCTTTATCGATACATTATAAAATAAGGTTGTCAATATCCCCTGCTCGAGCGTCATAATAATTAATTTTTATCAAAGATCGAGCAATATAGTTCGTCACGAAATATTATTCTTGTATATTTGTGCAGTTATAGACTCGAGAAAAAAGAACTGCAAATGAATACTGACGTTTAAGAAGCTAATGCAATGAATAGGTATACTTTTCGCGAAAAAGCAAATATGTTAAATGTATTCTTCATTTAGAAGACGTAGTGACATTCCTTCTCGATACGAGAAAATTTTTCTTAACACTTGAGTATAACTCTCTAAAATTCTGAATTATCTCGCATCATTAATTTGTCCCCTAAACCTTCTTCTAGTGTCATTTATTACATTATGCACAATGGAACTTCGTTCATGTGAATTTCTCGGAGGACAAATGATTTATATAACAAAACTTCTCCCTCTACTAGTATGTAATATAGTACAGTATATATTAATATACTAGTATTTAGTATGTTAGTCGTAGTATTTGTTATATATAATATAGTATATAGGAGATCAGATTTCAAACAAGTAGATTCGACAAGAGTTCATTTAACTCGGCAGCACACACGTGGTGATCCAACGACTGATCTAATAATAATCAAATTATAATTTGCCCAACTATAAGTATTGTTTCTTAGATTCTCTGAAGAAAAATTCGTATACATGTCTATACGATGATTTTTTAGATGATGAACCGCAGATGTATTTATATAATACACATTATATTTCTATATTTCTATTAATATTATTATAATGTAATATTACGTACTGATGTTATAATTATTATTATTACATTATATTAACATTTACGAACTGACGTTATATTATATTATATTTACGTACTGACGTTATATTATATGCAACATTTACGTACTGACGTTATATTATATGCAACATTTATGAACTGACGTTATATTATGTGCAACATTTATGAACTGACGTTATATTATATGCAATATTTACGTACTGATGTTATATGTAACATTTATGTACTGACATTATATTATATGTAACATTTACGTGCTCTTGTTATATTATATGTAACATTTACGTACTGACGTTATATTATATGCAACATTTACGTACTCACGTTATATTATATGCAATATTTACGTACTGACGTTATATGTAACATTTACGTACTGATATTATATTATATGCAACATTTACGTACTGACGTTATATCATATGCAACATTTACGTACTGACGTTACATTATACGCAACAACATTTACGAACTGACGTTATATTATATGCAACATTTACGTACTGACGTTATATTATATGCAACAACATTTACATACTGACGTTATATTATATATAATATTACGTATCAATATTATTTTTATGAAGATGTAGATATTTGTACATTGCTCTCAATAATTGTTTGACTATTGTCCATTAAGTAGTCGATAAGTAATGACTATTTATTATTACTGTTATACCTTGCTATTAGTTGCGAACACCACTTTCGAACAATTCTGTTTCAAAAAAAAAAAAAATCCAAATCCTGGCGTATTCTGTTCTGATTGAAATCGGGCGTTGATTAAAATTTGAACGAAGTTCCATCATGCTCTGTTTTAATCCTTCCAATAAAACGGTTCACTCTATCGAATGGTTGCTGGTTCCAGATGTGGAACAACCTGACATGCGTGGACGATTTCCTAAATCGAGCGTTTCACAAACTGGGCCTGGTGGTTGGCCACCATCCCGGCTACTTCGTGATAGTTCCGGTTCTCCTGGCCTGCATCTGCTTCACCGGGTACCAGAGGATCCATTACGAGATAGACCCGGAGTATCTCTTCTCACCGACAAATGGGCCGAGCAAGATGGAAAGGGCGATCGTCGAGCAGTACTTCAAGGTCAATTACAGCCATAAATTCAACCTCGGCCGCATCACCAGGCCAGGTGAGTTGACGTGTTGAGCGAGGAAATCTCGCTGTTTCTGAAAAAAAAATTTCCCGAAAACTTTGACGATTTCTATTTCACTTTATTTTGCGTTATTCAGTTTGTACACGTACCTGAAAATATGCCCCTTTTTACTGTATTTGTTAATTAATCGTGAGTAAGCTGGCGATTTTTATACAAACTCATATGTTTGTGATTGATATTAATTTTATCTATCGTTCAAATGTCTGTATGTACATGAGAAATATTGCACGTTGGTTTCTTTTATAAATATATAAACAAGATTCTTTAATTATGTAAAAATATAATACTAAGAGCTGATTATTTGTACCTATTTATTAATACAGTGTATAAATAATTAATACGGTAGTTAAACGAAATATAAAATTATCAAAATAATCATAATAATATAAAGTATAAAATTATTAAAAGAATCATAATAATGTAAAATATAAAATTATCAAAATAATCATAATAATATAAAATATAAAATTATCAAAATAATCATAACAGGTATTAAATAATCATAATAATATAAAATATAAAATTATCAAAATAATCATAACAGGTATTAAATAATCATAATAATATAAAATATAAAATTATCAAAATAATCATAACAGGTATTAAATAATCATAATAATATAAAATATAAAATTATCAAAATAATCATAACAGGTATTAAATAATCATAATAATACAAAATATAAAATTATCAAACTAATCATAACAGGTATTGAATTACATTAAAATTACAAATACAAGTTACAGACACATTAAATAATCACATTGTGTTATTTATATCGCTATTGGTATTTTAAATTCTTGACCATACTTTAAATAAGTATATTTTTAATTTACAATCTCTCCACTGCTGACGTTGCTCCAATTTTACGCTAAAACAGAAACAATCGGATCTGAAAAAAATTTGAAAAAGTACGAAATTAAATTTCAAGAGTACTCGACTTCTCTTCAATCATAATTCGATGATTGATCAACAACAATGACACATTTGTTATCCGTCGGTGTGATTCCGCGAACAGAGCATAACAGCAGCGAAGTTCAAGGAGAAAGTGCGTCAACGACTTCAACGTTTCCCTGTTTGCATTGTGCGTGATTTCGTGCTGCATGAATTACCGGCGGATAGTTTGTTATTAGTCCGAGAACTTTCACGTTTCATTGAGCCATTGCTAATTAACCCTTGCGACGTGGTTTTTCTTTTGCAACATGATTGCAAGCAAATATTCGATCATTTGTGATGGTTTGACTGTAAGTTTAAATAATTAACGTGATATATATATATATTTTTTTTTTCGGTTCGAATCAGGTCGATTCGGTCACGTGATTATTACGTCGAAGGACGGGAACGAGAATTTGCTGAGAGCAGCGGTGTTCGACGAACTTAGACAGCTGGACAAAGAGATTAGAAACACGAAAGCCACCTACGAAGGGGAGGAGTTCACCTACAGTCAGATCTGTGCCAAATGGTTGGACACGTGTTTCAACAACGACATTCTGGACCTACATCATGTCATAGAGTAAGTATATTGCTGTAATTGTGTGGTTGACAACTGATTAGGGATATTTCAGTGTGACACGTTGATCTGTTCAATTTTCAAACAGTATTTTCAATTGCAGCTTTAGTTTCAATTCCACTCTCAATTTCAATTTTAATGTGCATTTTAATTCGAATATGAACTTTAATTTTAAGACAGTATCAATTTTAATGTTTCAGTTTTTTTTTTTTTTTATATTAACTCTGACGTTAATTTCAATTTTAATTTTAACATCCTCTAAAATAATTCCAATAATTATATTCTAATAATTATATCTAATATAATATAAATAAGACTAGTGGGTAGAAATATTTTTAAGACCAGTTGTCGTGTTATTTGGAGGTCTAAGTAGTCGGTAGCATTTTGCAGGGATGTGGAGAAGAGGGAGCTGAACCTGACGTTCCCCGTGACATTGAACCCCATCACTTGGGACATCCACCTGCTACCAGTCTATTTCGGAGGTAGCGTTATCAACGAGGACCTGATCATCGAGTCTGTGCCCTCCATGCAACTGGCGTACTTCCTCACAGCCGATAATGCTCGTCAGGATGCGATGTAAGTTGGATCTCGAATCTTTTTTTGCTTATATCAAACGTGTTACAAACGTGCGCGTGTATATTTAATGAATTATACAATACTGAGTATTTTAATTAATTGATAGATCAGATTTTAGATGATTGATCAAGTAAACGTCAAAAGAATTCTGAAGATGTTCGAGAATATTAATCACACGAATTACATTAAATGATCCATATATTAAACGTTACGTGACTCTTCCAATCTCATCTCTCTTGCATTATTGCTAATGAGAGTCACCGTAAATTGATTTTTCTTTACGTTTCTAAATACTATTATTACACAAGTATGATTTACGCAATATCTGTTACACATGATGATCGATGAGTATCAGCGAGTAATTAAGTTAATTAATATTAATGTCAATACCAGTATCATCAATGCCCATTAACTAGTATCAACATCAATGCTAATGTGTTTGAAATTATAGCGAAGAATTTTTCTGAATTGGCTGTGTACGTAAATTCTTGCGACAGTACTTCAGTTTCTTAATTTTAATTCTAATCCCAATTACAATTTTATAATAGCAGTGTCTATTATTTTAAATTAAATTATCATTAAAATAACAGACGCTATTATAAATTTAGTTATTACTTGTTATTCTTATTTCACAATAACGATAGCATATTATTTCATCGTCTTCAAATAGTAATTCGGTTTTGCATTGTCACGAACAGTGGAGCAGCCTGGGAAGAAGCGTTTCTCGAAACGTTGAGGAGAGTGGAGGAAGGGAACATGTTCAAGCACATCGCCACCGCCAGATTCGCCTCGAGGACACTGGAACTGGAACTGGAGGAGAACACGAAGACCATAGTGCCTTATTTCTCCAGCACGTTCATCCTCATGGCTCTGTTCTCCGTGGTGACGTGCATGATGACCGATTGGGTGCGCAGCAAGCCGTGGCTGGGTCTCCTCGGGAACGTTTCTGCGGCGATGGCCACGGTTGCAGCGTTTGGCCTCTGCATATACCTGGGCGTCGACTTCATCGGCTTGAATTTGGCCGCACCGTTCCTCATGATCGGTGAGTCGGCGCGGCATTTTCAACTTGAATTCGTACCTGAAGAAGAGCCGGATTTGCTTTAAAAATTCTTTCATTTGTCTGGGAATTCGTTCAGCAGTGACGTTGCTTCTTTATTGTGAAAGTAAGGTTAACTATTTGTTTATTTATTCGTTATATAGATCAGAGGAGGCTAATTGGCGGCCCCACGGGTCGTTTCCCCTACTTTCCGCTAGCGCTATCCCCTCCACTGCATCGATTTCCCCTACATTGAAATGAGAAGAGAGGCGAGGAAATTTTAGTGCAGTGGAGGGGGTAGATTAGGAGAGTAGGGGCACGGGTCGCCAGTTAGCTGTCTCTGATACATAGATGATGTAAGTAATGTAGGTTATTGTACTTTATTTGTCATAAACGATACTTACAGTGGCTCGAGAAATTAATTCTTCATTGTAATAATAGGCTTACTCAAGGAATTGATACACTGTGTATACACTGTACTTAGATCCTGAACGAATTACATTTACGAGGGGAAGAATAGATCATTCACGTTGAAATGATTTTATTAGAAATATAATAAATGTTATATTTCCAATATTGAAATCATTATAAATTAGAGAAAGCTGCCTGGTGCTGGGTTTTTGACAAAAATTAAGTTGAATTGAAACGTCGAAAGTTGGATCAGACATTGGGTTAAATTAAATTGAATATTGAATGTTTAATTAAATTGCACGACCATCCGAAATTCAACGACGAACGATCAGAAGCTAAGAGAAATGCAACGCTCGTTGCAGCGTCTGGAATAACAGATTGTATAACAGAAAACGTATAAGAAGGAAATAATACAGGACGGATGATGAGACAAAGAAACAGCGCAACTTTCCTCCGAGAAGAACAGAAGAGGAAGAAGATCATAGAACGATAGTTGATCAGTATTCATTGAGCGTAGAGACAGACGAGTCTGTGGAATTTTTACAAAAGAGTAATGCACCGCTTTTCACTAACGTTCAGTGCACTTTCGTTCGCGACGCAACTCGTCAAATGTGGGTTAAGTATTAAATTCTACGACGCGCTGAAAGTCTCGATGAAACTTTGAGAAAATAAAATTTAGACTCCCGCTGGTGGTTTTCGATTCGTGTTTTCCAGATTATCGGAATGGTCGCGAGTCTGAAGATGCAGCGGATGCAGGAGAGTGATTCTGAGAATGAGCGTGAACGAAACCACAGCTTGATGTGACTCGAATGAACTCCTCGAATGATCACTGACGTTGCATTGTGACAACACATTAATTGGAAGAATGATTGTCGAAAATTGTAATTCGTAGAACGCGGCAAAATTCCTGCTAAAATTGATATTCTTCGTGACACGTTCACTCGTGTAATATTTCCTTCTTCTTAATTCTTGTATCGTTTGAAATAACGATAATTATATTCGTTTGTAATTTAGGGATAGTTGTCGTTTAAATTAGCAGAATTGCATTATAAGAATATTAATACGATCAGCAAACGATCAGTTTATGAGGAATTATCAAAGTGATTGAAATTATCAATTCGCAATTTTTTTTTTTTTTTATCGAAGTTCCTTGGACATTTTGTACGTTTCCGTGCACTTGTGTACAAGTGCGTTAAAAATGCTATTAAATTAATAATATTCATCGTTAATTGAATTAATAACTAGTAGTTGAGAAATATTAGAAATAATTGCACGCGTTAATAACTGCATTGTTAATAACTTGGTTTTTCAAAATTCGTAAAAATTCCACGAAACGTGTCAACTCGCACTTGTAAAATCAAACGAAACGTTTCGTTCAATGTGAAGATAAATAATTGCCTCAAATTAACCGACGTAACGCTGTAAATATTTCATAATTATTTAATTAATTAATTAATTAATTTCGTAAATAACCTCTTTCTGTATAAATCTCATCAGAGACGAATAATTTGAATTTTATGCTTCCATAATTTTTCGTATCGAGTACTTTTGCATCTTCAAAAATTTACCTCTAAGAGGAAAGAGAAAGAAAAAAAAAATTAAAAGTGAAAAATGAAAATCGAAAAAAAGAATACATTTGGAAAGGCTGGTGATTGAAAAAGAAGGAACAAGGAGAGATTTCTCAACCGAGATTCGGTACAGTGATCGTGGTTGACTGGTGCAAACGAGCGTAACGACGGAAGGGAAAAGTCGCGACGGCGACTTCCGCTTTTCACGTAAATCACTCGGTGTTCGCCCATTTCCAGCTTGTTTCTGCGATCGGCTCGGATTTCGTAACAATTTCGTCAATGACCATTGCGTTACGACTCGGTTGCTTCCCTCTAGTGTACACAATCTTTGATTAGTTATTATTATTGTTATTATGCATCTCGTTGATCCTCGCAGTCTTGAAGCTGAGGGGCCAATCTCTTTCGTAGCAATTGGTAATAATAACATTTATTTACCGATCTTTTATCAATGTGAATTAACAGTAAGATTTTGTCACTAGAAATTTAGAATATTTCCATGAGAACAGGCTCAAGATTTCAGGCTTAGATGAAAATATCTATAGTATTTCTATACAATGTTTCAGTGTTTCTTCAATATTTTCACACGATAAGTATGTGCAGTATGTCCAATTTTGTTAATAAGATTAATTATAAATTTTTTAAAAATCGATACTCCGCAAACAAATGGAAAGTATAATTCATCGTTAAATTGTGGTTGAAGATCAGGATTGATTGGTTCCCTCCAAAATGACGCGGAATGAAGCAAATTAAAAATAAAATTCATTATTATCGAAACTTCTGACAAACGTTGCGGAGAAATCGGTACAGTGTACAGACTGAAGAGTTAATTTTCTCACAGTAGTTCTTCTTCTTAATCTTCTTCAACGAAAATTGGCCTTTGTCGATTAAAATTTTTAATTTGATTGATTGATAAAATTAGTCGAAAGTTAGTCGAAAGATCTTCATTAATCAATTGTTTTGTCCAGCTCTGGAAATTTGTCATTTTTTGTTATTTAAAAGTACCTGCTATGTAAAGTTACATATTTTTTTTAGATAAATTTAAAGGTACGCATAATATACACATATATATATATATATATATATATATATATATATATAATATATTTAATTATTATATATATTATATATAAATATAAATATTTATAAATATATAAAATATAAATATTTAAATTTATATAAATATAAATATTTATAAATATATTTTGTATAAATATAAATATATTAAATATAAATATTTAATTATTATATATTATATATAAATATATATTATTATATATTATATATATATATATATTTAGATAAATTTGAAGGTACGCATAATATATATTATACACAAATTTAAAGATGCAAAAGCGATCGGTGTTGCGAAGCATAATCGGAAGTCGAAGATCATCGAGTGGAAAAGCCTCTCGGAGGGGCGAAACGCGGGCAAGGGTTCTGGAAATCGTTCGTCCTTGCTTGAAATTGAATAAACGCGGTTTATTAGCGGTTATAAATCGCCGTCCAAATGTAGACGGGCTGAATCACGAATAAGCCAGCCATTCTGATTCACTCGACGCATTAACTGCCGCCTTGTTATCACGATAATGGCACCGTGGTCGTTTTTATACCGACACAGGGACCGAAGGGGGGAGGAGGAGGAATGTTCACGGCGACAAATCGCTCTCCCAGTATGACTCGGCTTGTGTCACGTTTTATTTTCTACTGTCTTCATTGCGTTACTTTTGTTAGCAACTAAATCAATAAACCGCGGGCTGTTTGACAATTTATATTTCATCACTGGTCGATCAATGAAAAGTAGATCGAGAATCGGACTTTTTTTTGCAAATTTACAGCTCTTCGATCCTCTGTAATTTGAATTTTCTTTTTGTGGATATTAAAAAGAAAAAAAAAAAAAAAAAAAGGAGAAAAGAAATACGCAACTTGGAAACAGAAGCTGCGATCTCTGGAACAGGTGAAGCGATTAAATTTATCATCTTTAGAAATTTCATTCTACGATAGAAAAGAAATGTCTGTACAGGAAAGTCAAGTTGAGTCGAATTAAATATTTTATTTTGATTGCAAGGTAAATGCAATGGAAAGCGAAACGTTTCGTTATGATGGAAAAATGAAATTGAATTGAGGGAATGTTACTGGATCAAGGGGATGTAATTTCGTTTTCGAAATTAAATGGAAAAAGTTGAAGTTCGAATTGAAATATACTCGAGATCGGACCAAACATTTGAAATTAAAATTTGAAATTAAAATTGAGCTGAAAGCGATTGAAATTAGAATCAAATTAAAATACGAGAATCGAGAATTGAGATTGAGCCGAGTATTGAAAGCCGAGATTAAAATTCACAATTGCAATTAAACTGAAACATTGAAACGACTGATTCAGATTAGACGTTTCAGATCAAGATCAAAGTTCAATGAAAAGGCGGAAAGTACAGTTGCGTGAAATAGATTGAAATTAAATCGTGGTCTGACACGTGTCACAACCACTCATAATAATCTTATTCACGAGAAACAAATTACACTATACAGTTACTGTTACTATAATAACCTTCTAACTAACGCTTGCTCGCTGCAATTAATCAACTTGATGTCACTCCCTGCTGATCAGATGGTTAAATTGTTCGCAGGTATCGGGATCGACGACACGTTCGTCATGTTGGCAGCTTGGAGACGAACGAGCATAATGAAACCGGTGCCGGAAAGGATGGCCGCGACTCTCAGCGAGGCAGCCGTCTCCATCACTATCACATCCTTGACTGACATGATATCGTTCTTCATCGGCATCCTCTCACCTTTCCCCTCTGTGCAGATCTTCTGCATTTACTCAGGTTTCTAACGCGCGATTTTACTTGAACATCAACGACCGCGGATTCTCACATGCATTTTTATATTTTTCACAAACACTGTCAACGAAGTGAAAAGAGAAAATTATCTTTTTTTTATAGATAGAATTATTTTTTTAATATTGTAATTATTTTTAATAATTATTGTAATGGTTATTATAATTATAATTGTCATAATTATATAATTATAATTATTTTATAGCATATATAAAATATATAGTATATATATAATATTATAATATATAATTAAATATTATATTATATAATATATAGTATATATATAATATAATTAAATATTATATTATATAATATATAATTATATATTATATAATATTGAATATATTATAATATATATTATAATATAATTCTGTGTATAATAAAAAAATAATTATAATATTATAATATTATAATATATATTATAATATTATATATAATAATATATATTAATATTATATATAATAATATATATTAATATTATATATAATATATATTATAATATTATAATAATTATAATTATTTTTTTTTATACACAGAATTATAATTAACGCTCTTCTTTGCATATTTTATATATAACTCGTGCGTTTTTGCATATACAATTGCGTGCGTTTTCATTATATGAATGCATGAAAATCCACGGTCTATTAATAAGACAAGTTTCGCGCTCGGTTAAAATGATTTATCGCTTGATTGTTGGCCAGGATTCGCCGTGGTCTTCACTTTTGTCTTCCATTTGACTTTCTTCACCGGCTGCGTGGCGATTAGTGGTTACTGCGAGCAGAAGAACCTTCACAGTGTCGTGTGCTGCAAGGTGCAGCCCCTCTCTAAATCATGTGAGTCGTTTCAGTCCTTTGAACATGGAGAAATAAGTAAATTCGAATTATATGTTACTTAACGAACTGTCCAACTTGAAATTATCCCGTTAGTCACTCTTGGTGTAATTTTTGTTATGCCATTTGAATGATATAACAGTATCGTTTTCGTATATCATTGTAAATTATAGTACAACCTGCAGTTTGTAATTTTCTAATTTGAATTGAGTTTTGTTCAATCGGTTTGTCAATTTATGATCTTTTGTAATTTTGCAATGTAAATTGCAATCACAAATCTGTCAATTATTATATAATAATTATTATACAAATAATATTGTAAAAGAGTGTCTTAACGGAATAATTTAATGTGATACGATATTTGCAATGAATTATGATATATTATAATTAATATATATGATATATAATATATATACATATATAGTATATATAATATACATAGTATAATATAATATAATATAACATAATATAATTGTTACATTCGGTGTGTTAATAATCGACAATATTTCGCAAACATAGTTCAAACGATCTGTCTGAAATTCAAAGTCGCTGAATGAGTTTCAGTCGACTGATCGTAGATCAGAGGATTTTCTGTCGCGGCTTGCCAGGTGAAAATGAAATGAAAATCAGGGAACAACAGTCCGTAGGAAGTCGAGGCGTAGTAACGACTGCTTAGCATAGAAAGTCCCGGCGGCGAGCGGGAAATATTGTAAATGAAAGTTCAAACAAAACCAACGATACGTTCGTTCGAGCAGCCGCTGTCTGTGAAAGTATTCCGGGTAACGTCTTCTATGGCCATTAAATCGCTCTCCTGCTTGCCCTCGTCACGTGCGTACACGTACCACGTAAACAGGATGGTTACGTCGGATGTAGTAACCGAAATGAGCAACGCACGATCGTCGAACTCCTCTTACTTTTGCCCGCGACGTCCGTGGAGTTCTTGAACGAGTTATGCAACGAAAAAAAAAAAAAAAAGANAAAAAAAAAAAAAAAAGAAAAGAAAAAAGAGACGAAGAAGAAAAAAGAAAGAAACAGAATGGGCATTGCGTGAAGATGCATACATAAATATCATGTCGGGTGTATCCACTTCGAGTTTCGTTTTCCAGCGCCGTTTCTCCAAATGTGTTGGCTGTCTCGAGGAACTTGTCGAACTAGTTTTGTCCGGTTTTCTTCTTCTGTTTTTTTTTTTTTTCTTTCTTCAAAAGTTGGAATTGAGAAATTTGAGGCGGGAATGAGGACAAGAGTTCAGACAGCTCGCGGTGTGTTAATTGTCGCTGTATGAGAACGTTGAAAACAGATTGAATTCACTGGTTGTTAGAACTTTAGATGTTGTTATACTTCGAATCAGTTTGAATATAGAAATTGTGGACTTTTATTATTGATTCAGTTTAGTCCAGTTATTAATTTTGTACGATTAATTATTCATTTTCTTTTGCATTAATTTAGTAAATTTTATGGATTATATTAACGATAAAATTGATTATTGTAACTGATTGCAAGGTAAAAGTGAATTATTGATAAATTATACGATATACGTATAATAATTATAAAGTATATTTAATTATGTAATAAAGTAAATATACTAATAACATAGTAACATAAATATAAATAACATAGTAAGTTAGTAAATATATTAATAAGGTAATCAATATTGGTAACAATTTAATAAATTATATATATTAATATATTATTAATTATATACATTAATATATTAGTATATTATTAGAGAACAAAGTAATTGTGTAGCATCTAGGTTCCATTATTATTATTACAATTATATCTAGAAAACTATGAATTTGCATAAAAATCCCCAGTCATACAAAACTTTTGATACAATGGCTTAACAAAAGTAACTTATAATAACTAACAATAGGTATTCGAAGAATGTTCCAAAGGAAATAACATAAACCAAAGAATTAAAACAGATAGTCGCCTAATTGTCATTGTTTCGCGTTTAGAAATTGGCAGGCGAGTATTAAAAGGGAAAAGCCGTTGCGAATCGCTGGCCATTTCGATCGTGAAAGCCGGAAGAGCCTGACCAACCGTTGTTAATTCTCCAAAACGATTTATAAATTGTAGTTTGATGCGTCAGGAAGTCCTTTGCTATCCCCCAGACCGGTTACCAATCGATAAATCGCTTTGACGATACTCATAATTTTGATGTGTGGTTCTCTTCAATTTTCGATCACAGATTTCGGACAATTCTCTTCGCAAAGTCTTGTCAGCTTAACGCTACCAAAATGGTTAAACTCTCTAATTTAAGTGTATAAAGTTAGAAATAGAAATTCTATATATTCAGCAGCGTGTTTTCAGAGTGAATGATTTTTAGTAGGATACATAAATAGATAGTATAAAATATAATATAATAATAATAAATAATAATATATATATAATATATTGTAATATATTGTATAATATTTAATATGTTATTAATAATATATATTTAAATTATATTAAATATATTATTAGTAATATATATTAAATATATTTAATATATTATATATATTATATAATATATATAATAAATAATAAGTAACAAAATATATAATATAATATAATATAATATAATATAATATAATACAATACAATACAATATAGTACAATATAATATAGTACAATACACTATAATACAATACAATACAATATAATATAATACAATATAATAAAAATATAATAAATAATAAATAATGTAAAATATATAAATATATAAATAACGTTGTGTATTGTATTATAAAATTAATTTTAATTTCTTTGCTACAAATTTTACACTTTAGTCATCGGTAGTTTCAATTAAACGTGTTAAATCTCTCGTTTAGACGACAAATCGCTTCGACGTGACTAATACAGGCTAATCGGCGTGTGATTCTTTTCAATTCAAAATTGTATTTTTTTTTTTTTTTGGTGCTTTTTTTTCTGTTTCTCGCCAATCTGACGAAGAATCGAAACATGTTGGATCTCGGATAGTGTTCGGTTACGTGAGAAAAAGCCCGAGTTACGTCCGAGCATCGCTAATTCGTTAGATCACCGTTGTTGTTACGTAACCTCGTCACTTTCTCTTGAGACATTGTCCACAAGTTATGAACAATGTCATCTCGCCAGTTTTTGCGTAATTTCTTCCTGCTTTCGATGGTTAAAAAAGAAAGGAAGATACATAAAGTGTTCCTCGTCTATCTTCGCGAAGATAATTGTATTCGGAACTCTAGTGAAAGTAGCAATATCGAGGATCATTAATGATCATTTTGTTCAATCGACCGATGTTCGACTGTTTCTTAATTATTAATCGGTACTATTGGAAAGCGTGGAAATTTGGCATCGAACTAGATAGTTCTTCGAATTTTTGCTTAGTGGCTTACAACCGCTATGTAATTTTCAATTGTTATTGATTGTTGTTGGCTTATAGTTAATTTAGACTTTTTCAGGTAGTTTAAAATTAACTGCCAATCCAGTTTATGACGTATTTATTGCATTTTATTTAAAACTTTCTGAAACTTTTCTCTTACTGTCATTTGATATTATTTGGAATTTTCAATTATTAAAGTACAATCCATAACGTGAACTATATAACAAGTATACAATTTAATAAAGTGTAACGTATAATTTTTGAAGTGTATAATATATATAGTTATAATATTGTGATGAATAATTGCTTGATCCTCGATTAAAGCGATTCTCTGCAAGTTTGACAAGACGATTCATCATGATTCATCTTCCATCATTCACTCATCATCACGAGTGTAGAGAAATGATTCAAAGGAAATGATTCACGTGGAGCAATCACATCAAGAATTTCTGGCTTTATTTTTGTACGTGTGACAAGTTTCTTCAGAGACTTCCAAGTCAGTGGAATTTAACATTAAAAATTGGTGCCACTGAATCAAATTCATTAATTGTTATTAAATTAAATTCACCAATTATTATTATTAAGATACATTTAATATTAAACATGACGTGATTAAATCTCTCCAGAAATTCAAATTCGGTGGAACTTTTCATTGAAAATTCCCATCGTTTGTGCCGTCAAGTTAAATCCATTGAATCGTTATAGTTATTGTTAAATTAAATTGAAGACTTTTTATACATTTGACTCTCCAAAAATTTAAAATCAGCGGAACTTCTCATTACAAATTTTTATTACTTTTTGTCCTTCACTTGGACTCGTTAAACTTATTATTATCAAAGAATTTCTTCATCCTGTGACTAACAACAAGTTCCTCCAAAATTGGTGTCGTTTGTGTCATTAAATTGCTAGAGAATTTTTATCGTCATTTACACGCGTGTGTGTCCTTATACGGGTGTCTCCATAGGTTCAAGGTCCACCGGAGTTTATCATTAAAAATTGGCACCGTGATCAAAGAAGAATTATTGACAATTGACAGTCAACAAAGGTGGCGACGTTGTCAACGCATGCTTGGAAACCGATTGTCCCTATCATGAGCGCGTGCTTGGCGTTTTAATGTAACATTGTCACTCGGCGCGTGCAATTGTTAAACGAATGCGTATCGCCTTTGTTCTTGCCGGAACAAACAATTTCATCCTTCTTTTTTTTCTTACATCGCGTTAGTTGCGAGGTTCAATGCCAGAGAGACAGTGGGAGAAATTTCTCACGGAATTAACGATTTGAATTAATCTTGATCATCATTTTTCCGCAGTGTCGGCGAGGAGATGAATAGTTCAGTTTATTTGATCGTAGATAACGAAATTTATTTTATAGCAAATTTTAGTAGTTAGTTTTCCATTATCGAGTTGTTTCGGTTACAATAAATATGACTTACACTGATACATTGTGTATTGTATTATTAATTAAAAGTATATTCCACTCTCATTTTTGTTTTATGCCCTTTTTAGGGAACTATGTCACAATAGTAGTGTTCTGAGATATTGAAATTGACTCAAAAAATTGATCTAACGAAGCCAACCAACTTTTTTTTCTTTTAAAATATGAACAAGAAATCTACAAAATTTTTAAAACCATTTCGTAATATTCAATACAATTCGGACGTAACTCAACTTCTAATAACTTACAAATCTAATTCTAAAACAGAATAAACATGTTTATAATTCTGAAATATATTCATAACGTATGATTCTAAAATAAAGTAAAAATATATTTCCATATAATTCTATTAATTATAATTATAAATTATGGTTCTTGTAACAAGTGCCATTTCGCAACTTCAGCGAGATATTCTGTTATTGAAAATGCTACATACATATATTCGAAGTGTATATGTATACCTGCTCTGAAACAATACAGTTTTTTCTTTAAATATTTATAATATTAATATAATTAGTAGTTGCTTTAATATCTATGATATTAATATAGTTAGTAGTTGCTTTAATATCTATGATATTAATATAGTTAGTAGTTGCTTTAATATCTATGATATTAATATAGTTAGTAGTTGCTTTAATATCTATGATATTAATATAGTTAGTAGTTGCTTTAATATCTATGATATTAATATAGTTAGTAGTTGCTTTAATATCTATGATATTAATATAGTTAGTAGTTGCTTTAATATCTATGATATTAATATAGTTAGTAGTTGCTTTAATATCTATGATATTAACATAGTTAGTAGTTGCTTTAATATTTATAATATTAATATAATTAGTTAATTTTTGTTCAGTCATTTCAAAGAGATTAAGTAATTAAAAAATAATAATATATAATCCTAAAAAAATATCCTAAAAAAGGGATAATTAAAAGAATCAGTCGTTTCAAGGAGATTAAATAATTAAGGAACGTCATTGTCTTTTTCAGCGAACAAATCGTGGTTCTACAGGGCGCTGTGCACCGGCGGTGTGGACCCAGACGATCCGTATAACCCCGTCGATAACCCGGAACACGGATGCATGAGTTGGTTCAGGGATTACTTGGCTGTCGCGTTGAACTGCAGACCCGTGAAGGCCGTCATCATCCTGATATTCGCCTGTTACCTCGCTGGTGCTCTTTACGGTCTGACGACTCTTCAGGAGGGCTTGGATCGTCGCAAGCTCTCCAAGAACGACTCTTACTCGATCGCTTTCTACGACCGACAGGACTACTATTTCCGGGAATTCCCTTATAGAATACAGGTGCAATGATTGTTATCTGATAAACGCTAAATTCTGGACTGATTTATCACTATCAACACCTCAGAGATTTTGCCTGTACACTCTCTTGACTTCTCTGTGTCAATCTCGGCGCATGAGAGTACTGAATTTCGCTGAATTGTGATTAAACTTATAAATTCAATATAAATGTGATTTGCAGAATTCTATCAGAGAACCTAAATCAACGTTAGGTGTCGTCTATGAGCGGTTATTGTCATTAATTTATTATTAATTGTTGTCTGATGATTTTTATACATTACAATATATGATTTTTATAATTATGAAAGAATTCCAATTATATTCGTGTTATATATCATATTTATGTTTAATCTATTAGTCAGACACAGTCGAATGCAGATTTTTGATCCTAGAACGAGAAAGTCCTTCTTGGCCAAGGTCCAGGAACTCGCGATCAGCCTCCAGGGATTCATCCGTGTGACTCGCCACTCGTAATTACGTTGCCACGTGGTCAACTTTCTCCCGACTTCGCTGTTCCGAAGAAAAGTGACTGTCGTTGCGTCAGACACGGGTGCTATTCGCGATTTTTCTGATTTCAATTCACGTTCTCCGCTCTAGAACCTCGTAATTGCCAGTTTCTGACAAACCAGGCGTGGCTGAGAAACGCTTGATTACTGTCTCCTTTAATAGAGGGACTTTCAAGTTCATAGAAACTTGCTCTTTATAATTTCATACTTCATTCTCTTCTCTGAGTATCCGTAGATCTCCGTCAAATGAGAGTAAAACGAGGAAAGTTTCTTAGTCTGCAATTAAAATAATTCGTTGTGAGTGCGAATTGCATCAATGTGGAGAAGCAAAGTAGCCCTTGAAATGAAAAATAAAATAAATATGTTCACTGAAATTATTTCCCATTGATTAATTCAAAATAATTATTGAAATATTTATTTATTTCTGTGTAAACTATACTGCAATCATAAAATTATAAAATCTAGAAAGATTCAGTCTCTCTGATATTTTGATCTCCTTAAATTTAAATAGAAGATCATAAAATTATAAAATTTAGAAATAAAATTATAACATCTAGAAAGATTCTCTCTGGTGATATTTCAATCTTCTTAAATTTTGCAAAATTGCGAAATTTAAATGGAAGTTGGCAGGTTGACAACGAAAGCTTTCGTTGCTTTGTTTCAGGTGGTAGTGAGCGGAAAATATGATTACAGTAATCCAGTGATTCAGGAACAAATGGAGAACCTAACAAGATCGCTGGAGGCCAGCAAGTACATCAGCAGCGCTCCCATATACACGGAGAGCTGGCTGAGAAGCTTCCTCAGCTACGTCAACAATAGCGCCACCGATGTAGAAATCAGGGACGAAAAAACTTTCATCAACGTGCTGAAAGACGTTTGGCTGTCGCCTAGAAGCAGCTTCTCTCTGGATGTGAAGTTAGACCAAACCGAGGAACACGTTATAGCAAGCAGATTTCTCATTCAAGCGGTGAACGTCAGTGGGACCAATCAAGAGAAAGACATGGTGAAGGAGCTACGTCGAATTTGCACCGAGTCTCCGTTGAACGCCAGCGTCTTTCACCCTTACTTCGTGTTCTTCGACCAGTTCGAGCTGGTCAAACCCACCAGTATCCAATGTATGGTCTTCGGCGCTCTCATAATGATGCTGATCAGCTTCATCTTCATCCCGAATGTGCTGTGTTGCCTCTGGGTGGCCTTCTGCATTATTTCCATCGAGCTGGGCGTGGCTGGATACATGGCTCTGTGGGACGTAAATCTGGACAGTATATCCATGATCAATTTGATCATGTGCATTGGCTTCAGCGTGGACTTCACCGCTCACATTTGCTACGCTTACATGAGCTCTAAGCAAAAGACGCCGGAGGACAGAGTGAAGGAAAGCCTGTACAGTCTTGGCCTGCCAATCGTGCAAGGGGCAATGTCAACGATTCTCGGCCTGATCGCCTTGGTCCTGGCAGGAACGTACATCTTTATGGTGTTCTTCAAAATGGTGTTCCTCGTGATATTCATAGGAGCTATGCACGGGATGTTCCTGCTTCCGGTTCTACTCTCTCTCTTCGGCCCTTCGTCCTACAAGGACGAGAAGACAGAGTCAGACAAGAAAGACGTCGAGAAGGATCTGAACTGCAAGCTCCAGCAGCCCTACGTGATCCCCCATCCAACGTTGACTTACTATCATTCTTCTGGCAATGCCAAGAGCCTCCAGGGCAGTCCCGCGACGAGCCTAGCCGCCTTCGAGGACAGGGATCCTGGCCTAGGGACCAGCGAAGACAGCAACTCTACGGAAAGCGGTTCTTCTCAGAGCAGACGAAGGGAAGGTCAACTGGAGCAGGAGAACCAGAGGAGGCACGACGTCTGGAGGAGGTCGATAGGAGTTCTCTACGGCATGTCGCAGTTCCAGACAGCTGCACCAGCAGCTGCACCAGCAGCTGCACCTCCTCCAGATTACTCTGGGACGAGTCGGGAAGGAGCGCAGAACGAGCAGGAGCGGCGAGCAGCGAGAACAGTGTCGTACCTGGGACCGTATCCGTCTCAGAGTCCAGCGAATCAACTAAACAGGGATCACAGGAGAAGTAGATCCTATCACAATCTGCATCACTCGTCGAGGTACCTGACTGACCCACGTTAACCTTAAGAATGACAGGAGCGACCTGAGCTGAGGCTTGCAGAGGACAGTCCAATCTTTGCTTTCTGTTTTCTGGGAGATTTGTCAATAAGAATAGGAATAGAAACGAACAATTTCTTCTTGGATATATGGTATATTCAACGAAGGAAGAGATCTCTTGAGAATCTGTCTTGGATGATGATCAAGTCTCTGGAAGAGTAGCTAATACGATACATTGAACAGAGGAGGAAATTTTTGGAGAATTTTGTTTGGAAGCTGATGAGAATATAGGTATTGTAAATAGAAATCTGACTGGAATAGAAATGAACGACACAATTTCTTGCTTCATATGGGCATATGGTACACCAGCAGAGAGAAAAGTAACATGTAAAGAGAAGAAATCTTTTGGAAAGGAGGAATCATTCTGCAAGTCGTGTGCTTCATCTCGGAATGGAGAACTCGAGTGATCAAAAGAGAGAGAGAGAGAGAGACTCGTTTTTCAAGTGTGAGCTCTAAGCGAGGAACAGTATCGTAGAGAAATATATACAGAACCCTCTACACAGAGTTACGTGAGCCTGTATTTTTGAGAATTCTCCTCGCGTTCAGTCTGCCCTTCTTTCTGTTAATTATCTGTTCGAAAGTACGAAGGACAGACTGACGGATTTAAAAAGATCGGGCTGACGCGTCGGGTCGTAAACAGTGAATTTGATACATTTTTACTATTGAGTACCGAATGCATGTTAACGAACTTGTTTCTCCACGTTAGTTCTGGCGAGAGCTTTGAGTCGGTAGTTCGTAGTAGGTGTACCAGCAGACAACCACCTAGTTACCGTGGTCACGAAGTCAGTCGGGGATACACATAGAGTGTAAGGACAAACCTGCTCAAATGGAAATCAAAACGAGAACGTTATCGTACGATGAAGTCAATTCTTTCTTTTCAAGCACAAAATTCGAAGAATCATTGATCGTGCCTTATCACGAGATGCGTTCTCGACGGTGAAATAACGACGAAGTAAGTTTACGACGTTGACTGCGCGATAACGAAACGAAATCGAACGAGTGACGAGATCTGAGATACTTTGTAATCTATATTGTACATTTTATAATAAATTCGAATCACCTTGAACGTGATTTGAAGATCAAAATTCTTGAAAGCTTCGAAGAGATCAGTTTTTGAAAGTCTTGAGGGTCTTAGTTAGTCTTGAATTTTGAATGGCTCAGTAAGGCTTTGGTTAGTCTCGAGTATTGAAAGTTTTCAAAGTCTTAAATTTCAAATGCCTTGAAAGTCTTGGAACTTTTTAAAGTCTCGAGGCGTTTGAAAATCTTAAAAGACTCGGTTAGTCTTGAGCCTTGATTAACATTGAAAGTCTTTTGAATGTCTTAATTACTATTGGAAGTTCCAGTTGGTTCACAAATGTTTATAAAATAAAATAAAAAGTTCATAAATTTTGGAAGCCTTGATAAATCTTAAAAGTCTTTGTTATTCTTGATTCTTGATTTGTCTATTGAGTCTTGGTTAGTCTTCAATCTTTATTAATATTGATTCTTGGTTAATCTTGAATTATATCTTATCTAAGATATAATCTTGAATATCTTAATCATTGAAAGTTTTAGTTAATCATAAGTTTTGGAAGTCTTGATAAATCTTAAAAGTCGTGGTTAGTCTTCAATCTTTATTAATATTGATTCTTGGTTAGTCTTGAATTATATCTTATCTAAGATATATTAAATATCTTAATCATTGAAAGTTCTAGTTAATCATAAGTTTGGAAGTCTTGGTAAATCTTAAAAGTCTTGGTTAGTCTTGACTCTTGATTAATATTGAGCCTTGGTTAGTCTTCAATCTATTAATATTGATTCTTGGTTAGTCTTGAATTATATCTTATCCAAGATATATTAAATATTTTAATCATTGAAAGTTTTGAAAGTCCTGTTAAATCTTAAAAGTCTTTGTTATTCTTGACTCTTGATTAATGTTGAGTATTGGTTAGTCTTCAGTCTTTATTAATATTGATTCTTGGTTAATCTTGAATTATATCTTATCTAAGATATATTAAATACCTTAATCATTAAAAGTTTTAGTTAATCATAAGTTTTGGAAGTTTTGATAAAACTTAAAAGTTTTTGTTATTCTTTAGTCCCGATTAATATTGAATCTCGGTTAGTCTTGAACATTAAAATTCTTAGTTAGTCTCGAGTCTTGAAACTCGTGAAATTACGAAAGGGTTTGCCAGCTTGAGTATATTCAGTGCCAAACCAATGTAAAACTGCCAAACGTAAATATCGGAGAAAGGCCACAGTGTTCAAATTGTCAAACACTTTTCGAAACTTTCAAGATGTCCAAAATGATCTAAGATCTTCAATTTTCGACTCATATTCGAAGTGATTTGACAAGGTGTCCCAGTTATTAAGAGAGTGATTCGAAGGCAAAAAAAAAAAAAAAGAAAAAAAAAACGAGTCAATTAAAAAAGGAATGACGTTTAAAACACAATTAGAACACAAACGTACGAATAGAAAACGAACATAGAACAGAATTTCTCGAAACGTCGTTTGCCTTCTTTACTTTAAAGAATCTCAACCAAGTCGTTATGTTAATCGACGATCCTCGAAAAGTGAAGTCAGCCGGAGAAAAGCTGTGTAATATATTGTCTTTTTTTCTTAAATCAGAAGAGCATTGCAAGTTTAACGGGGAATGGCGAAAAGAAAAAGAATAAATCCGTGTATGATTTTTATTTCGAAACGTCTACAATTGTTACAGTGGATGAAATAAACGATGCATCCAGCCGCGTTGGGCGCAATTCTTCTCTGTATAGCACAAACGAGTATGCGTGTTGCTGAGTGAGGATGAGTGAATACGAGCATTATTGTCACAGACTGGCAGTTGCCATTGAGAAAACTTCTTGTAAGCGAAATATATTCTGGTAATAATTTTCCCGATGGCTGCGTCCCGGAATCATTCTCGTCCCGTCTTTCTTTCTCTATGCAGAATACGTAGGAAGAAATCCTTTTAAAAGAGCGGATAATGCACGAGCGATCGATCGAGACAAGAATCATCGAGGATGAAAGAGTTTTACTTCAGTCTTTTCATCTCTGGATAAATAAGTAAAATGAAACGAAGGCTGATGAAATAAAGAGTAATTAATTGAAGGATGAACCGTTAATGTGGAAGAGAATGGCCAGATTCTACGAATGAAAAGCTCTCTTCAATCTTTTCACATCTGACTCTGGGTAAATAACTGGGTGAAGAAAATATTTATAATGTCCAGAAAAATTAATTGAACTTCTAGAGTACATTATCTTGGAACACAGACAAAAATTGACAGATTAGTTGACAGGAATTGAGAAAAAATCAAATCCAGACACCATGGAATTCTTCTCTTCAATTTTTTCATCTCTGGACGAATAAATGACACTAAAGAAAAATTGATAACACGCAGAGAAACTAATTGAATCTCTGGTTGATGCCGAAACGCAGATTGACTAGCAGAAATTTAATTGGAATTTAATTAATTTTTTAACCTGGAACGGTACCTTTATTCTGGAACACAACCTTTCACTAAGAATACTTGCTAGCTGAGGGTAACGTCACATTGGCGAGCCTGTTCGCACTTTTCTCATTCAGTTTGGCTGGCAGGCTCTTCCTTTGCTTCCAAATTAAAATTATTAACAGCTTCGTTGGAAATTCCGAAGACTGTATTCTCAGTTTCATGCATTTGTTTGTATGATAACTTGTTCAATTACTTGGATGATACAGTAGGTTTCTACACTAAAATTACAAGTGTCGGTGAAAATTTCACAAGAAATGTACCCTCAGTTTTACAAATTCAATCATTTACTAAAATTACAAACGTCGCAGTAACTTTCGAAAGATGCATTCTGCATTTTGCGTTCTCATGTTACTCGGACAGTGAAACAGATTCCTGCAATCCTGCACTGAACGAAACACAAGTTTCCGAAAATTGATAAAGAAAAAGAACACTTTCTCTATATTTGGGATGTGTGTTTCACTGCTTGAATGATACAAGCAAGATCCCTGCAATTCCACGCGTGAAAGTGACAAAAGAGCGCAAATTTCAAACGATACGTTCTTCGATCTTGTGCACACAGCTGCTGCACGAGGTCTCTTACGTAAAAAGTAAAACGAGAAACACACACGAGGCAAGAGAAGGAAGAATCGTATTTGTAGAAATTGTTTTATTTGCCCTCGCGAGCCCGGCCATGCATGAAACACCGAGCTTAAAAGTCTCGGCCCCGCCTCTTTCGGGATATTGCATCGTCGGCTTTTCCGGTTAGCGAGCGATTTTCAAAGGGTTTTCACATCGGAACAGAGATTACTTTGGAATTCCGGTGCGCTATCAAGACACAATGTTTCGCAGTCCACGAGCCTCGGACAACCTTCTTTCCAGACGTGCACACACGCTCTCGAAATCCTCGTGTAATATTCGTCGTGCGTTATTCTGAAACTTGAAGTAGTGCCTTGTTGCAAATAATCAAAATTCCTTCATTCTTCAACGAGATCGACGCAATCCTCTCAGGCTTGATAACTTTGTCACGATCGACGTGCATAATTTTCCTGCATTTTCCAGTTTCACGTGGATACTTTCGTAGAAACTTTTTCAAACAATTTCACCAATAAACAGACAAAGTTATTGTAAAATTACTCTCAAATTACTTTCAAAAATTTCACCAATAAACAAGGCTATTATATTAATTACTCTCAAATGGTCAAGTTTAATTATTAACACAGGGTTATTTAAAAAAATTTGGTGCCAAATTTCAAAAGCGTGTGGCACTCAAAAGAAATTTTAACGTTGTCTTTGTTTCTCTCACCTCTTCGACGAATGTTATTTCCTTTCTCCTCTGTCTTTCCACAAGTGGGGCTTTTCTTTGCATTTGAATCAAATCATTTTCATGAAAAATTTGCGTGGAAGTGAAGATGGGGGATTTCAAAGGATTTTTGACATCTCGATCTTCATTTTTTGCTTTTTATCTTTCCCCCTTGTACGTTAACGTTAACGTTTGACTGACGAAAGAAAAAATTGTCTTTCTTTCTTCTCCCTTCCTACGCGAGCAGTTTCCTGTTTTCTCTGACAACGGGAATTGCTCTATCGAATAGGTGAAATTGTTATCCCCCCGCGAGATAACGGGATAAAACGTTTAAAACGGCTCCGGCAGCGGAACCAGCGCGAGAATTTCGCCAATGAAAATATAAACATCGATTTCGGGAGAGTTAACAGGCGCTACGGGCCAGAGTTGAAATATCGCGCCCCTCTCTCCCTCCCTCGCGAAGAAACGCGGTGCATTTTGTTGCAAACGTCGCAAATTGGACAAGTTTTGGATAGTTGGACAAAGATGAAAATGAAAGTAACAATTAGAAACGGCGAATCCTTTCGATTGGTTTGTCATTTTTGTTTGAGGAGTTTAGAAAGTCCACATTGGGAAACGAATGGTTTTGCAGATGAGTGAGATGAAGAGAAAACCGTATGCAGATGAGTGAGATGAAGAGAAACGAGTGTAAGTAAGTGAGACGGGTCAGTATAGCAGTCATAGAAAAGTGAAAACGAGCTTTGCTTTTTATTTTAGTGCGCTGAGTCGAAGCCATACTTGCCACATTTTCTGAATCAGCCTGTATATGAATCGAAGCTCGCGTTCTTTCTTGTATAAAGTTTTCTCTGCTCCTTGTACTCTATTTTCTCTGAACCAAGTTTTCAACATTATTTCACGCTCTATTCGTCGATAGTTCTAGCGTGAAATATTATTGTTCAACGGATTTTTCTTTTTATTTTAGTGCGTTGAGTCGAAGCCCCGCCCTATTTGCCACATTTTCTGAATCAGCCTGTATATACGAATCGAAGCTCGCGTTCTTTCTTGTATAAAGTTTTCTCTGCTCCTTGTACTCTATTTTCTCTGAACCAAGTTTTCAACATTATTTCACGCTCTATTCGTCGATAGTTCTAGCGTGGAATATTATTGTTCAACGGATTTCTCTTTTTATTTTAGTGCGTTGAGTCGAAGCCTCGCCCTATTTGCCACATTTTCTGAATCAGCCTGTATATACGAATCGAAGTTCGCGTTCTTTTTGTATTATGAAGTTCTCTTTGCTTGTATTTTCTCCGAACCAAGTTTTCAACTTTATTTCACGCTTTATTCGTCGATAGTTCTAGCGTGGAATATTATTGTTCAACGGATTTCTCTTTTTATTTTAGTGCGTTGAGTCGAAGCCCCGCCCTACTTGCCACATTTTCTGAATCAGCCTGTATATACGAATCGAAGTTCGCGTTCTTTTTGTATTATGAAGTTCTCTTTGCTTGTATTTTCTCCGAACCAAGTTTTCAACTTTATTTCACGCTTTATTCGTCGATAGTTCTAGCGTGGAATATTATTGTTCAACGGATTTCTCTTTTTATTTTAGTGCGTTGAGTCGAAGCCCCGCCCTACTTGCCACATTTTCTGAATCAGCCTGTATATACGAATCGAAGTTCGCGTTCTTTTTGTATTATGAAGTTCTCTTTGCTTGTATTTTCTCTGAACCAAATTTTCAACTTTATTTCACGCTTTATTCGTCGATAGTTCTAACGTTAAATGTTATTATTCTGGCAGATTTCCTTCCTCTTCTTCTTTTTTTATACCGTGTATGTTGCGAGCATTCTTTTAAATTTTCCATGAATGCATGAAATTTTATGTTCTTACATTCCCTCTGCATTTTTATACTCCGTTTACGGAAAATTTGTAAGTCGAAATTTTCACAGAATGCGCGTTGCATGAAAGAAAAGAAACGTGCGAAATATTCAGAGTTATAGTCCTCTCTCTATGTTATTCGCTGTAATAATTTTCTATCAAAGTACACAAATTTTTTAAAGTTGTACGTCCAAAAAATTAATTATACTGTACAATATTTGTACAACGTTGCATGCAATTTTCCTCAAAATTTTTCTCCTAAAAAAAAAAATATCTGATTATAAATCCTTAAATACCATTAATTTGGTAGTTCTAGTCTCAATTACATGTCTCCGGCGAGGGCAAGTGTCGCCCTCGTTTGTAATTTCATGTAAATATCACGAGCCGATCGATCGAACAAATTGATTTGTTTCTACCTGGAGGACCAATCATCCCCCGTGATCCGACGTTCATATTCGAGCGAGCCTCCTGATATTATTCAACGAACATCATTCCATCTACGGGCTGGCAACGCGACACGACAACATCACGCGAACGTCGACAACGTTATTGGACATGGGACGTCCAATCAAACCTGTATTCATGGAACTGGTTGTTGGCCCGGTGCGTTCGTAGCGTTCCTATCACACACACACACACACACACACACACACTTTTTTTTATATTTTTTTCTCTTCCTTTTTGATTTTATTTCATTTTTTCCTCGAATTCTGGCCCACGTTTCTGTTTGTGTTCTTTTAATTTCCAGTCGGGCCAGCGGCGACTGCTCGCCACTCGGCGAAAGCGAGATTTCAGCTTGGAGAAATTCTCGCGAAAATTGCCATTTTTCCTGCGTCGAACGGGATGAGAAGTTGTCGATACCTCGCGGCGCTGTGTACGAGCAAATTTGCCTATTTTGCCTACGATCGTCGAAAATCGTGAAACGTCGTCTAGAAAAACGTTCCTCTCGTTTCATTCGCGAATAACTTGCGCTACTTTTTTTATCGTCTTGCATATCGTGTTGTTGAATTATGTATACGATTCGTTCTGACTTATTATCTTTGTCCGTCACTCCGGAAGCATCGCGGTGTCACCGTTTCAAAATCTCTGTGGGATTTGCCAGCGAAATATCGTTGCGAGGTGCATTCTCATGTCATTTATCGAGCCGAATCTTTCATCGCGGCGGTTTCATTCAGTACAGTTAATTTTTTCTTGCATTAAAGAATAAAAGAAGAGAAAAAAATAGGTGGGAAGAACTTTTGGCTCACCCTGTATTATTTTTCAACAAAAAAAAAATCTTCTGGTCTCCTGGACTTTGCATCTTCAAATTTGTTTATGGAATCTTATGGAATAGTATCCACTATGCTCAATAAACGAACGGTTTTACCGTTATCATTTATCACTGATTACAACGATTTGGATCGTTCGATCACAGAGAGTCGAAACTGCGGGTGAAGAAGTTCGTGAACGTCATAAAATTTCAGTCCACGGTAAATTCAATGGCACTTGGATATCGATAAAGTGACACGCGCAAGTACCTTATAGATTCACTTTATGGGCATTTATGCGCTTTTCGCTGAATACTCGTGAAATTTCAGTCTTATTTTTATTACCATCCACTGTTGATCGCACTGGAAAAGTGGTTGAACGTTAAACTTCGGGACACAAAACATTAACACGAGCTTTGCAAGTTTGCACTTTGGCGAATTTAGTCGAAGCTTGGTAGAAAATTGTTCTACTTGTCAAATATCAAACGTGTCGTGTTTGAAATTTCCTCGCCCCACTCTTCTCATTTCGATGTGGTGGGGAGGTCGATGCAGTGGAGGGGATAGCGATCAGGAAAGTGGGGGCACGGGCCGCCAGTTAACCTCTCTTAGGCTCTGCTATACGCGATGTAAAAATCATCTCGTGACTGTCGAAAGGAGAAATTTCATAGTTCAAAATAACACCACAATTCTTTTTTTCTTTTTTCGCGAAATTATGCCAGTTTGAATAATCAACGTTGCAGTGAATAAATTTAGAAATCGTCAACGAAAATTCAAAGTTAAAAGCTCTGGAATTTTCTTCGATATTCAATCTTCGGTGAACTGCCGTGAAAACGATGAAATTTTCTGTAATGAAATTGTTGGAACTTGGCTTGGTGAATTATCGGGGTATTCGCGCAACTTTTTCACGAGTTGAACGCCGCGAGTTTTAACTTAGAGACTGAAGCAGAAGAATCTCAGTGTAATATTTGGAGAACGTGCGTTTCGTAAATCGTGGATGGGAGAAATAATTTGGAGTTAAACATCGTTTCGAAACTGTTAATTAAATTTTATCGTCGCGATATGATGCAAATGAATATTATTGTAATAATGAAGTTCAGTTCGGTGGGATGATGATAAATGAATAATAAAGCTTGTTTTTATTTCTGAGAGGATTTTTAAGTTTATAATTTTTACGATACAGATATGAGACAAAGTATAAATTATAATTCACAATAATAATTGATGGTGAATGTGTTATTATCTCCGTTTACAATGGAGATCTAAAATTCAAAGTAAAATTGAATAAAATGCAAATTTGAATTTCATTTTTCATTTCAGTTACGCATAATCCGATGATAGTATTTGAGAGTCAATTTTTAAATGAGGAAGCAAGTAATTTCGTCATTTTCAATTTAATTCAATTTCATTACCAGTCTCCTTCATGGAAACTGTTAAATACCAAAAAAAAAAAAGAAAAAAAAATGATACTCTAAATTTTAATAGTTTGACACAAATTTTACAGTCATCTGTAACCCGATGATAGTACCTGAGGGTTAATTTTTAAGCAGAGAATTGAGTCGAGGGTTGAATTACATAATTCTTTAGAATTTAAAGTTCAGATTCAATTTTACTGTTTACTCAATACTGATTAATAATTCAGTCCCAATTACAAAATCCCAAAGTCCTCGTAATACAAATTAATAACAAAGTTAAATTAAATTCGTTAAAGATTGATAAGAATAATTGAATAATTGAATAAATTTAATCAAGAACGACGGTTTATTTAATTGAGAATAATTTGATTCTGTAATTACTGCAGCGTAATCGTAGATTCTATAACTATTTACGATGTAACGACTCGACTCGAGGATTAATTTTTGCATAGAGAAGCGAGTCGAGAGACATTATATAAAATATTACAAGACCGGAGCGAAATATTCCGCGATTATTCGTCGCCGGATGGCAAATGGCGGGAATGAAGGAAACAGAAAAATGATTCCGAGCGAGTTAAGTGACGCGTGGAAGCTAAGACGTATGGAGATAGCCGGCATCTCGCATTTACGCGTAATCATTTTTCCAAGTGTCTGGACAATTTTTCAACGCTGCTGTAAAACAGATTGCCTCGAGATGAAAGCATTGCGATAGCAGCAGCCTTCGAAGGATTAATTTATTAAGCCCTGGAAACTCGCAGTTTTCCCTGTAACACTGAGAAAAAGTATTATTAATTTTCACTCTGGGATCTCTTGGAGAAGAAGAATTAAACATTAAACTATTGTATTGAATTTCAGTAATTTGGATACTGAAGATTTTCGTAACGTAGAATGTAATAGTTGGAAATTGTTATTATACAATCTTTAACAATTGGGAATTTAATAATTGGAATAATCTGTTAATTGGAAGTTTCTGTTGTTTGGAATTCGATAATTGGGAATATCGATCATTTAGAATATAGTAATTAAAATTTTGAATAATCTGAAATTTGATAATTGAAAATTTCTATTATTTGGAATTTAATAATTGGGAATTCTCGTCATTTAAAATTTGATAATCAGGATTTTCGATAATCCGATATTTAACAATTGGAAATTTCTATTATTTAGAATTTAATAATTAGAATTTCGAATAATCCAGAATTTAAGAATTGAAAGTTTCTATTATTTGGAATTTAACAGTTGGGAATGTTAGTAATAACTTGATAATTAAAGTTTCTCATAGTTAGAAATTATTATACATATAATTCTATACTATGCAATTGTGCGAAAGATGACGGAGGACAAGAATAGCTTTCATACAACGGATTTTACACAAAGCCAAAGATAAAATATCTCTTAAATTAATAATTTAATTCTGATCAGATTTTTCGACATACATACATACATATGCAGGTTAATATATTTTTTTTAAATAAATATTATCAAGCTAACTCGCGAAACACCATTCAATTCGAAAAGAAAATTGCATCTGCGTCATCCAGGTGCATCGTTTCCATTTACAGAAACAAAGCAAGCCTGCAGGGGAGAGTAGATCCTCTTCTACCGATCAATTTGTCTCCACCGCAACTTCTTCGTATCTCCTGAGAAGTCACAATCGCTAGAATATCACCCGGTGTACAATACATACAATACAAACACGACAAAACACGTCAAACTTGACCAAACAGGGTAGCAAACGAGATTCCTTCTCGATTCAGCACGTCTGAACTAAAGAAACATATCGCAAAACGAACGAAAACATGTTGATATTGAAAAATTAATTATTCAACGACCAGGCTGTTGCACGATAATAGTTACTCGCAAAAGAAGGAACAAGAACTCCTCAAAGAGTCTAGTTCCACTCGTCAAAGTGAACTGAACCGACGACAAAACGAACGAACGAAAGAAAACCAAAAAAAANAGATTACATCGTTCGAATTACTGGGGCGTGAGATCACAGAAGTACTCGTGTTTGAAAAAAAAAAAGAAAAAAAAGAAAAAAAGAAGAAACGAAGGAAGGACAAAAAAAAAAGAGGAGAAAAGGAAGAGGCGTGTTGCTCTGAGGGATGAAACGGGACGCGTTTCGCGGTCGGATGGGTGGGTGGGATGGCAGGAGGGAGGGATGGTAGGAAGAGCGCGCGGTTGCGGGTGTTGCGCCTGCACAGATATTGATCGGGCAGGTCACGCAACAGGCTGCTTGTCAGGATACTCGTCGTCAGGTTTCTCCCCGAGCTAGGAAACTCGCCGAAGGATTCCCCGACAATAACTCACCGGCCCCGGGGATACGCGGGCACGCCGCGTTTCACAACCCCCTCCCCCCTCCACCTTGTCGACGTGTTTAATAATTCCCTGTCTGACGTGCATGCACGCGTGCACGGTTTGACGTGTAATTCGCTCTCTGGCGTGGAGGAGAGGGCAGGTCTCTCCGCCATTCGGAGAATCGCTGCGACTCTGTCGACAATATCGGGCCCCCGAGTCCTTTGAGACAGCTTGGAATTCTCTGTCCTCTCCTCGGGAAACGGATGAACAAGGGGGGAGGGTAGGGGGAACGAATGGTTGATCGAGTTACCCTTGCCGTTCGAGCAGCAAGGAGGGTGGTTTCAGGATCTTGCCTGAGAGAATGAGAATTTCGACGGATCTGCCCCTCGTTTTCGTTCGGTTTCGTTCGTGCGAACAGTTTGACATTATTCCGCTTTATATTCCGCGTAACGTTTAGGTTTCGAGCAATGCCAGCAGTTTGTTTTGCCATTTCATTGTTATTTAGACTCGCACTGATACTATAACAAGTATGTGCGTGACAAGTCAAATGTCAGTGTAATCTAACGCGAGAATTGCGTGAAACAGACAGCCACGCGTCCGCAGCGTTTGCGGACCATAACGAGTGACCGTGTGAATCGTTATACAATTATCCGTCGCTCATCTTTTCTTTCGAACTCGTCGGCATGACGTCACTGGATAGAAATGATTAAGAAGTAACCAAACTTGTCGTTTGTTTTGCCTCTGGTTACATTTAAATTACTTGTACTTGAAACTGAGAAAATGTTGCAATTTGGGGCAAGAAAAAAATTCGTCATTTCCAGACGAACGCAAGAGGTTAAGCAACTGTTTCGCCATTTTTTCAAGAGAACTATTGGGTTATAATCTATAGTTTATCGATAAAGTTTTAGCCTAAAAAAAAAAAGAAGAAAAAATGAAGATGTTTTCTTTACGCGTATTTCTATCAAATCGAAAATGTAAAATTCATCTATGACTGCCACGGACAAGCTTCTCTTTCCACCCTGTACGCAAGCTGACTGATCGTTGTCTGGTTAAGTTAATCGATCGATTAACACGATGGACAGAGCGACGTTTCAATTATCCACATTAATCGCGCGTTATTTCCAACGCCTGACATACTCGCAACGCGCCGTGATTATTATCGAAAGCGTGTTCGTACGCTCGAGCTTGTTCTCCAGTGTTTGAGACGCTGCGTACATATATGCATATACGTGTGTATACGTGTCTTTGAGGGATTGAAATGTTACGTAACGGGGAGGGAGTTGTTCCCTCTGCTTGGAAAATTGTTTATTATACAGGACGATTCGGTGCTCCCAAGGCAAGAGGGGAAATAATTACGTGGCTAAAGAGCTTGACCCGCTTTTTCCACGTTGACGTCAAAACTCGTGCACAAGTCGCCGGCCGCCGGGAATTTCCATTCGTTCCTACAAAAACATTACTGTTTCTCGGTTCGGCTCTTCCCGTTCCCGTTGGAAACTTCTTTGAACTCTGGCGTGGCGAGGGAAGAGAAAGAAAATTGGAAGAAGATGCTCGGAGGGGGGGGGGGGGGGCAAAAATCAAATTTAAATTAAGATTCTAATTAAGAGACGGAGATTTGTTGAGGATATTAAGGAAATCTGCGGAAGATGCATTTTTGTGCCCTATACGAGAATTTTAATTACGAGATAACAATTTTATTATTGTGTCATATTATGGTAATAAAATTGTAATCATGATGTATATTCAGTTTTTGTAATACATTTGGAATCGTAATGTAATTTTTTTTATTAATTGCAACGATTCGACGTGATTATTTAACTGCATGACGATGAAAATCCAATAAACACGCGTAGTATAATCGGGAATGTATTTTGTGTGAAAAATATTTTATCGAATATTTTCTGGATACAATGCAATTGTAATTTTGTAACAATGTGAGTATATTATAATTACAATTGCACCATATCAAATTATATCATAGATATTCACAATATTATAATGTTATAATATTATAGATATAATATATAATAGTAATAATATATATCTTTTTTTATTAATATTATATATTATATGTCATATCTGTTATTATTATAGATATAATATATATAATATTGATATAATATATAATATTATAGATATTTATAATTCCATTATATTATATGTATTTATAATATTATTGCAGCACAATAATATCATGTACTGTTATTAAACAATGTACTATTTATATTATACTATATAATATAAATAGTATTATATAGTATACTATATAATATAAATAGTATTAGTAGAGTATAGTATAGTAATAGTATAATATAGTAATAATATATAGTATTAGTATAGTATAGTAATAATATATTAATATAAAGTAAGTATATAGCATAGCATAGTATAGTATAGTATAGTATAGCATAGTATAGTATAGTATAGTATAGTATAGTATAGTATAGTATAGTATAGTATAGTATAGTATAGTATAGTATAATATAGTANTAGTTAGTGTACAGTAAGTGTACAATATAGTATAGTATAGTAATAATATATAGTAGTAGTTTGGTATAGTAATAATATATAGTAATAGTATAGTATAGTAATAATATATAGTAATAGTATAGTGGGTTACACATTTTCATTAAATTAACCTATCACATTATATACTACGAAACTCGAGTGAAAAAAATTCTTACAAAAAAAAAAAAAAAAAGACTTTTACAAAAAGACATTTACAAAAACTGTACAGATCTACATTTGACAAACAAACGACGGTGCCCCCTTTAATCGGTCAATTTTTCAAGCTCCCCTCCCCCAGCTTCCCCCAGGGGACGACTGTTAGACGTAGGTTAGGCCAAAGGTTAGAACCCGAGTCCCTTCGCCGGCGTGCCGTTATTTTGATCAGATGATCGCATTGTTGTCGCGTCGACTGTTGGCGTACACGGTACTCGTTGCTCGCCGAAGGGGCGAACGAGGGTCGGAAGGAGAGGGGTGTGGCGCGAGAGGGTGGAAAAGGGAACGCCGTCGGCGCCAGGAAGGCGTCGTTTACCGAGGCAGCGAGAGGGTTTGCTCTCACCAACCAAGACGCAACACCGACCCACGAAAATCCTACCAACTTAAACGTGAACCTCGGGCTTTCCAGCGTCAGGGGCTTCCACGTCGAATTTAACTAGCTACTTGTTGAGATGAAAGCCCGGGACCCGATACCCTCGCCCGGCCACGCTTATTCAACGCCGAAACCAATTATCCTAATTGAACGATTTATCCATTCAGTTCCCATGGACAATATTCCCGCGTTGCTCTTCTTTTCCTTCATTTCCTTTTTCTTCCCTCCCCTCTCACCCGAAGAGGTTGAACAGTCTTCGACAAATCGGGGCTGTCGGCTCGGTTGTTATACTAAGCAACAGTAGGATAATAAAGATGATTGTGCATTTATTTGTCATAATCTTACAATAGTAAAAATAATAATGATATTAATATAATATGATACTAATATAATTGTTATTATTATATATTATTGTTATTTTTATTATTAATATATTAGTGATAATAATATAATTGTTATTATTATATAATATGTATATATGTTATTATATATACATATATATATAGAAGTTGAACAATCTTTGGTAAATGGGGGTTTGGATTCGGTTGTTATATTAAGTATTAATAGGATAATAAAAATAGTTGTGTAATTATTTATCACTATCTTAATAGTAACAATAATAATGATGTTAATATAATATAATATTGTTATTATTATATATATTATATATTATACAATATATTATTATCACTATCTTATAATAGTAACAATAATAATGATATTAATATAATATAATATAACATTGTTATTATTATATATTATTATGTTATTGTTATTATATATATATAAGTTGAACAATCTTTGATAAATTGAGGGATTCGGTTCGGTTGTTATATTAAGCAACAATAGGATAATAAAAATAATTTTGTAATTCACAATCACAATCTTACAATAGTAAGACTAACAATGATTTTAATATAATATAATATTGTCATATTTAATATAATATAATATTGTTATTGTTATATGTATGCCCCATAATTGAACAATCTTTGATAAATCAAGGGTTTGGGTTCGGTTGTTATATTAAGCAACAATAGGCTAATAAAAATAATTGTGTAATTATTTATCACAATCTTACAATAGTAAAAACTATAATAATATTAATATTAATAATATTAATAATAATATAAAAATATAATATTATTATTATATATATAATATATGTAACATTGTTATTATTATATATATTATTATGTTATTGTTATTATTATATAATATATATAATATTGTTATTGTTATATTATAGAAGTTGAACAATCTTCGATAAATCGAGGGTTTGGGTTCGGTTATTGTCGACAGAGTAAATGATTGATTCTTCAATTGTATCTTTGATATTTGGTCCTGTTGAATTTCTTTTTTTTTTTTTTGTAACAACTTTTTGTTGAAGGATTTAAAATTTAATTATTGTATAATACTTAATACGTCGAGAGATGTGAAGATCGGATAATGGAGGCTCATTTATTTTCTTCATATTCGAGTCTTATTTGAATAATGTTTGGGTATTGAGAGATGATAGATAAGGGTAAGAGAAATCGATCAATTACAATTTCATATAATATATCGTTTTGGGTTCAACATTAACTGGTTCGTATAAAGTTCTACTCTATCAGGATCATTTTTAAAATCTAGGACTGAAGAGTCAGAATTCAACGATTTAGAACTTAGTAGTTGGAATTTTTAATAATTTGGAAAATCTAAATTAACAATTAGAATTTTTGATAAATTCGAAATTTAAATTTTACTTAATTCAGAATAGATTAGTAATGTTATTAATTTAGAATTTAGTCTTTAATTCAGAATAGTCAGAAATTTCCAACAACTTAACAAGAGTGTGATAATTAGAATTCTCAATGATTCAAAATTTTTCATAATTAATCGAATTATTTCGTTGATTTGAACGATTTGAATTTTCTTATTAAATGAGAACCTTTCCTTCCGTGAAAATGAACTGCAGAGTATTCCAATTATCCTTTGTTAAATCGAACAATATTTTTATTAAATCTCACCTCTCGCGGTAAACTTTATTTCTTGAACAATGTATTTGAAGTGAAATCTCGTCTTCAATGGTTCAATTCTCCAACAACGCTTCAGTCTCTTTTTTTCTTCCGCGACCGAATCCCCTTCGAATTCACCGAAATGGGCTTTCAGATATTTTTGTCAAAATCGTCTGGCTACGTCGTGTTTCTGAATAAATGAAATATCGGTTCGAGCTTATTTCTGTGAGAACTTTCCTCATCCTTAAACGGTCGAGAGTGTTTCAATAAAAATCACTATCTCGAGTAAATCGAGAGTGGGACATTCCGTACGCGATCAATTTTAGTCGCTCGCCAGTATTTCAGTCTCCTATTTCTGCGACGATTTTCATCCTGAAGCGAACCCCTGATTTTATTTTCGTCCATTTAAATAAATTTAAACGCGTCCGCGCCGAGCTGAATACTTCATCTCGTTTGATAATATTTCAGTTACTTACTTCTGCGACTATTTTTATTTTCCAATCGGACCGTTTTATTTGGCTGTTTTTCAATAAATCGGAGAGGAGTCTCGCGTAAACCCTCCTTCTTCGACGATGCTTCTTTCTCTCGCAATTTTATCGAGTACGTAATTGCAATAAATTTCTCAATATCTCCGCGATCGTTCACATTAATTGTTCAACGACATTTGAATTTATCATTTATTTCCACTGTGACCAGCAGACTGATTCAAGTTTCAGTGAATCAGTGAATAAACCTTTAGCTCTTTAACAATGTTTCAGTCTTTCTACCTCTGTGAAAATTCTTATTCTAAAAAAGATTTCCGTTCTTTCCTTTCCAAGTTGATTCGAACGTAAATTACTTAATAGTGTTCCAGTTCCAGTTATTTATTCGATGATTTCCATTTTTTAAATCGGCTACAAAGTGTTTCAGTTACCTTTCAATAGATGAATCAGGCAATTTCGACTAGATCGAGGTAACTGATGCTTCATATTGAATTAGGAATTTTCACTCTTTGATTCCCATGATAGTTACGAACTTTAGTCAGCGAATACACCAGATCGTATGAAATTTTTCAATAATTTTTGTAATTTGACTAATTAAATTCCGAAGCAGAATTATCATTAGTAATCATTGTTAATTATTAATAATCCGAATTTTCGATCAATTAGAATTTATTAATTGGAGAATTTAATAATTGGACTTTGTTTAAGATTTAACGATTCAGAATTTAATAACCGAAACTTTTAACAATTTAGAAATTTCACAGTTTCGCAACATTCAAATTTTTAAACAATTTATAATTAGAATTTTCAATAAATCAAAATTTAGTAAACTAATCCGAATCTTTAATAATTCGCAATTTGTCGAATCTAACAACTGGAATTTAATAGTTACAATCTCAGAATTTAACAATTCAGTGTCTTAATAAATCTGAAGAAATTTCATTTGAATGTG
>NW_025108717.1:142240-146417 GCF_011392965.1 Frieseomelitta varia
ATTTTCAATAAATCAAAATTTAGTAAACTAATCCGAATCTTCAATAATTCGCAATTTGTCGAATGTAACAACTGGAATTTATTAGTTACAATCTCAGAATTTAACAATTCAGTGTCTTAATAAATCTGAAGAAATTTCATTTCGAACGTCAACTGTATTCTGACAATTATATTCCATCCAGGTTTGACGTTCGTTTCATTTCAGTCGAGTCAAACAGTTCGAAACTGCGCTCACGTATACTTTCAGATATTAATCCGAAAAACTTCCACGTTCTTTCATCACCGTGATAATTCTCATTCACCCAATTCAGCAGCAATTGTCGAATATTCGTGGTTCGGGTTGTTCCCTGTCCCGAGTAGTATTTTTACGAACTAGAAAACGATCGAAAGGCCCACGAATGGATCGCGTTAGTATTCACCGGGTGGTTCTACGCTGGCGAACCGTTTCCTCCAGGATGGGCTCCCACGTGTTTCCTTCCCCTCGAATCGATTGGACGCCACCGCTCCCTGAGCTTCCATTTTTGCGCCACTTCTCCATCGCGTGTGGTGCAACGCGCTAACGACGTCGACCTGCTTCGCTCGAATCGCTCGAATTTTCCAGACGCTCTGGAATTACGCGAAAGACACTCGTCCACTCATGTATTTACATCGGCTTTAACCCATTAACTCCTTCACCCTTTGCTCACTCGACTGTCTCTTCTTAGGGGACAGCTGAAATTCTAAAACCTAACTGCTCGGACTTCCTCTTTTCATAATTTGCCGACAATCGTAAACAAACGTGTACGTTTGATGGTTGTATCATAGTACAACGTCTGAACGCCAAGAGCAGCGACGGCGAATCTTTTTTGAGAAGTAGGTCAAATTTTGTTCATTATTTGTTTTTTAGTACTAGCTCGTGAATCGCGCTAGCCAGTGGCGTTCACTTGGAAAGGGGGAGGGGAGAATGGTTAAAAACTATTTTCTTTTTTGGTTCTCACTTTTACAATCCTCTAAAACGTTTACGTTTCCTTTTTTTTGTTCTACAACTTTTAATTTTGCAAGTGAAGAGCAAGAAATAAACGTGGACGTCAAGAAATTGATATAGAAGGGGTGACATTATCGTGCCTAGTCACCCCTGCACTATACATTAGATATATGTATTTCTTAATATTTTTTTATTGTCTGTTCTCTCTTTTATTATATAAAAACCTAGCAAAGCTGCCCATTCTGAGAATCTAGTGTGTTTTTTTAGCGTTTATTACATCTGTTAGCACAATCGTAAGTGCTGTATAAAATTTTTTGGACACAACTAACTCATATAACATTTAAGACTTAAAATACCTATATGTATACGTAACCAAGTTGTAAATCCTCCATAAAATACAATTATGCATTTATTTCTCACTTTTCAGCTCTAACCGAACACTTGTAGTTTTCTTAACATTTTTCGAACAATAATTAAAATTCTTTTGTATATATGATGATAAGTTTATAAAAATCAACGGGTGGGTCATTTAAAAAGCCTGCGTGGGTCATAGTTTCGCCATCATTGACCTAAAGTATGTAAAAGTAAGGAGAACAGAAAAATCTGGGAAGAAGGAATTTCTGAAGACAGTTCTGAATTCACGTAAACTTCATTAGAAACTTTTTATTGCTTCTTACGAAAGTTTAAAAAGTTTAAAAAAAATAGCGGAGGTTTAAAACATAGATTTTAATAATACAAGTATTATTTTTCGAGTGACTAAAACTCTTGTATATATATTACACTTGTTCTAGCAAATTTGCAATGCACGTTGATGATTGCTTTAAATTTAAACGACGATCACATGTTGGAAAGATATAATCAACAAAATTTCGTCAAATACGTGGGATTTCTGGTCTGTGCTCGAGGGATGCAAAAAGTGCGTGGAAACTTCTAATTTCATGAGTGCACCACGTCCATGTCATAAACTTTAACAAATAAAAAACAAAATTATTAAAAAAGTGAGGGGGGGGGGAAGGGGAGTAGCCTGAATTCGTGGTGAAAAACCTACTCAATTTGCGATTAAAACCAAAAAAAAGAAATTTAGAAAAAATATATAAATATGAAAGAAAGAACATATAAATATATGTTAAATATATAAATATATAATAAATATAAAAAAAAATTACTACATATTTATATATTAAATATATAAATACGTGAAAAAAAATTTAATATAAATTAAAAAATATAATTTATATAAATTAAATAATTTAAATAAATATAATTTATATAAATTAAATAATTTAAATAAATATAATTTATATAAATTAAATAATATAGATTAAAAAATATAATTTATTTCTCGGGAAACCATTTAAATCTTTAAAAAATGCACCGTTTTGCATCCATGAAATTTCCAACAAAAATTATAAATCGGTCATTTTGACCTCTTTGGTAGTTTTAAATTGAATGAATTATCCTTTCTTTTTTTTCTTTTTTTCAATAGAACTCTCCATGATTATGAACGAATCACAATGTGGGGAATATTAGTTTGACTGTCTTCGTGGAAAATTGAACTTTCGATAGAAGGAAATGATCAGTTATAAAATAATTATAAGTACTGTGCTAAAATAATTAATTCAATTACTTTCATCTCATTTTGCAGTTTGGGAATTTCCAGTCTTAAACTCTTTGAACACGATTTGTTTTCAGCCTCGTGGCACGTCCACTTGTATTTATTTATTAATTACGTAAATCAATGTAAAACGGTAAAATTCAATGTTCTTTACTTATTATTATAATTTTTTAAAAGTGTAGATAATTTTCATTTAATTTCTATGGCAAATCTGTACTATAAAAAAGCAACATGGATTCGAAAGATTAGTATTATTCAAAGCAAATGGTATAAATTTCTAAACTGAACAATATCAGCAATTAATATTTAATGATATTTTTATTGGATATCCAGTTAATTTACTACATTGATGAGATTCTCGAACGGTACGAGATTCTTTGCTGTTGATTCTTTCAGACGAGATCAATCATTTCCCTGATGATTCGACAGATTTGTCCTCCATTATCCTCTAAAAATATACAAAAGTGTATTCTTCTCATATACTCTCAGTTTATCTGTCTAACGTAATTGATGAGATTTTTATTACGACGTCAGACGTACGATTCCTCCGCCAGTTGAATCATCCAGATGAGATTAATCATTTCCTATTGTTCCTCAAACACGTTCGTCGTACTTATAAACACACAAAATTTTACACTGCTTGAGCTTTGTCCGCCTAATGTAATTGATGAGAGTTTTATTACGACGTCAGATCATGCGAGGCTTCCTGCAGTTGAACGATGAGATTTATCATTTCCCGATGATTCGACAGATTTATCCTGCTATTTCTCTCTAAACGTACAAAACTGTACTCTTATACTTCATCTGCCTAATCGATGACATTTCTATTACAACATCGAGTGCATCTGTCAAATATAATTCGTGAGATTTTTAATGAGTCGACGAATTTTTAATGTTCCAAACAATAGTTTGTCCCGCTCGACATATTAACCGCGACATGTTCGTTCCATTCCCCCTTAAATGTCTCGATTACTCTCGCGCAAGAGTGTGCTGTATGCTTTCACCCTGTTAGTTACAGGAGCAGCCTCGATCATTTCTTGCCTCCTCCAATTTTTATGCCAATTTTGTCTCGATAACAGCAGTAAGAATAAATGAAGAGCAAGAATAGAAGAATGTTGGAAATTTGCTTGATTAAGAAACGAAAATCGATAGTAACGAATTGCAATAACAATGATAGTCGTTGACAACGTAAACGTAACGACAAGATTGTAAATCGTGGTTGGTTATTGCTGATATTTTCAGTGATCTGACGTTTTGTTACGTAGGTGTAAGATATTCAGTAGTTAATTATACATACATAAACGCAAAATGGCGTAGGTGACTAGACTACGCCCGTAAGATTATTAATAGCAAAAGGTATTATTAATCATTTATGGAGAATTAGGGAAAATTCGCGTGTGATATAATAAAATCATTTATGAAAAATACACGCGATATGCAGAACTGTAGAAAGTACTCATTACTGTATTATAGAGTAATAATTACAATTATTATTATAAAGTAATAATTATACTATAATCAAAATTTCATTTCTTTAATTACGTTCGTGAAGATTGAAAAGTGCGTAAAAAAATTTAGACATTTATTGTAATTATTGCA
>NW_025108717.1:146514-148869 GCF_011392965.1 Frieseomelitta varia
AATTTCATTTCTTTCAATTACGTTCGTGAAGATTGAAAAGTGCGTAAAAAAATTTAGACATTTATTGTAATTATTGCAGAACAATTATACGATAATGATTACAATTACTATCATAGAGTAATAATTACAATAACACTTGAGGAGAAGCAATTCTTCTACTCAAAATTTCGTTCGCGTGGATTTAAAAATGCGTCAAAAATTTGGACATGTATGTGATTCAGTTGCAACAGAAGCAAACCGAAGTTCCGAAGTTCCGAAAACTCGTTCACTCCGGGAGACGGCGTCGAGGCGGATTGCAGATTGTTCAAGGTCGCCGATCGCAGGATCCAGGACGTGTGTCTGTGTCCCACCTACCCTCCTCCCCCTCCACCTCATCATCAGCATCACAGCTTCGAATTGAACCACGTCGATAGCCGGATATGCACGGGTGTTCGGTGTGGTGCGGCATTCAACGTCAGCCATTCTTTCGCGGGGGCACAGCTCTCTCTCTCTCTCTCTCTCTTTCTCTCGCGGGCTTGTTATCTGAGGCCACGTCAATTCCAATAATTGGAGGACGCTGATAACGCGACTTGGCCGTGGAGCCCGGCGGCGCCTGGCATTTATTAGCCGGGATTTCTCTCGATGCGAGGCCTCCCTCTCACCCGCCATCCCCTTTCCACCGATGTTAATTTCCTACCACCCCCCCTGGCTGGGATACCCTTACCCCTGGCTCCTCTACCCTCTGATCACCCCGTGATCTCAACCTCGCCACCAGCCAGTCGTCGCCCCCCCGAACGAAGAAGATTTTCATCTTTGCGCGAATGAAACTTCGTGCACTGACTTGAAAACTAATCACGAAGCGAAAATCTCTCTGTTTCTTCTCTGGTTCTCGCAGTCATTGGACCCGGCGTCTTTCGCGTCCCCTCCTGGGTTTTGCGTTTCATCCGGGCGCGAGTAGGAGATTTTTGGCCGACAGTTTTGGGATACAGTATATTCGGATTTATTATTCTCTTTTTGTTGATTTCTCGCAGTAAACGGCGTTGTTTTAGTAATTAATGCCGAAAGTTTGTAATTTATAATTTATGGTCGAATCTTGGGGCAACTCGGGGTCCCAGCTACAACGTGAACGCCGTAAACTTTTCTACTTTCGAGAAGAGGTGAAATCGCGTTTCAGTCTTTTTTTTTTTTTTACATTTCGTGACTTGTACGAAATGTAATCAATTTTCAAAATTCGCTTTCAATCTTTATCACCCATAATCGTGATGCATACTGACGACAGTAGCGGGTCTACTGTGCTAATGAAGTCGAACACTTTGAGGAACTTTTCACGAATATGTCGTAAACGTTATGTCAAACACTTTGAAGTCTCATTAATACGACACGTGATTGTTACACTGGTTTGAAACTGGCAAAAGTTACCAAATATATAGTAGAAATTACAAAACATTTAATATTAATATTAGTTACAGTACAATAATATTCGAGTAGGTATACATGTATTTCACAAAGCTATTTAAACAGCCACGATTCATTTTTATTAACTTAGTACTTAATATCGAGTAGAAGCGAATTTACGAGAATTTTGAAGACTCAAAAAGATATATAATATACAATATAGAAAAAAATACATGTTCTACCAAAATGCAGCATTTCATAGAAAAAAATTATTAGAAAGATCAATTCTCTGCCTAGAGAAACTTTTCCACTGCGCTCTTAAAGATATGAAGTTATAAAAATCCGTAGTCTGCTCATTGTAGCCGTTCCTGAAAAGCAAACAACATTCGACAAGATTCAAGTAGCGAAAGGATGATTAAAAACGACAGATCCTCGGACAAGTAGCAAAACCGTCAGAATATTCTTCGAATATTCTTCAGAAACTTTCCCAAGTCAAAAAAAAAAAAAAAAAAAGAAGAAGAAGATCCTCCAAAGTGTATCCATCTCTCTACGTGACAGACAATATGAGCAAGAACCGACGGCGGAGGATTTCCTGAGATGAGGAGGATCAGTGGATGTTTCTACCGGCTTGCTAGAATGATGGCTGGTTTCAATTACATCGTTGACAGGCTCGAGCAAGTAGGAACGACATCGACATGGGAATAGCGGCTGGGGCCGAGGCTGGCGTTCGTCCTTGAACTTTAATTCCCGTCGAACCTATCAGCACCACCACGTGAGACAAGTTTCCCGTGAAACAGATCCGTAACTACGATACATATATACAGGGTGTTTCGTAACTTCGAGAGCTGATTGTACGCTTAAAAATAATGAAAAACAGTGATATATGAAGTATTTATGAAGTATAATGAATTTTATAAACAGAGCAAACTCTGATAAGCTAGTTTTACCAGGGATGGTATATTCAATTTTCATAATAATCAT
>NW_025108718.1:0-1479 GCF_011392965.1 Frieseomelitta varia
TTACACTTAAATCAACACTTTATCATTTAATAATATATCTATTAGATCAAATCTGCAAATTTCCAAAAAATATATGAATTACATTGTTATAAAAAAATTTAGATAAAGACGAATAATACAAATGAAATAAGACAGAGAATGCATATTGCTTCATTTGAAGGTAATATAATTTTATTTACATGCAGTATATGCACCAAAATCATTACTAAGTGAAAAAATAAATAAATATATAAATAAATAAATAAATCATTACTTGTGAGTCTTAAAGAAATCTTACTCTCTTAATTACTTTAATTCTATCTGAATTAAATAAAAACGTCCTTTAAAAAAAGATGATTTTAAAAAATTTTTAAAAAAATGTGGTTTATTTCTCTAAACATTTAAAAGATGTTACAATAATGTCAATTTAGTATTTTAATAAAATAAAATATAAGGAAAAGTTATTTCATGACAAAATCCAACTATGTTTCTTGAGAAAAAACAGATACTAAAAACAAAATATAATGTAGAACTTTTTAAAACATATTTATGAAAGAAATAAATACAATTAATCTATAAATAATCCTGAATCAAGAAGCACAACTCCTTAGAAACAATCAATATCTTGAATATATATTTATGTTTATCTATATGTTTAGTAAAGCAAACATTTTAAGTAAATGTTACACAATTAACACAATATAAGTACTAAGACTTTTATCATGATTTTGTGAGAAAAATAGTACTGAATCATATTAATCTTAAAAGGATAAAATAAACATGATTTTTTGTCATTATTTTTCAAACATTAGTAATTCAAAACAAACATCTTTTTACAAATTAAAATAAAATATTACTAACAAAAATAAATTATTAAATAAATCATATTTCAAGATCAACAATTATTTCTGCTCATTGAATAAATCGTTAGTAGCAATACATTTAAAAGTTATGAGAAACTTTCTTGATAAACTGTTTATATATATGTATGAATAAAAAAATATTTATACAAATTAATCAGATTTTATTGTTTATATAACGCTGAATATGGCGCTGTTTTAGATTAATATTCAGGTGATTAACATAATTTGCGGATTGTAGACGCACATTGTGACTAAATCATAATGCAAGGAATTAATAAAACCGAATCGAACTGATCTTAAAAAGAAGTTTATGGTCATTTCTAAATCTCAAAAAATATAATACATAAAAAATCAAAACTAAAAGTATGTAACTATTGCAGATGGAACATAAAAATATTTTCATACACAAATAATAAAAGACGAATTATTTTGAATAACACTTTTTAATGATTCACCCTATATATATTATTATTATAATAGTAATACTTTTATGTAATACTATTTTAATAGTAATATTACTATAATTATACGAGTAATACCTATTATAATAATAATATTAAACTTACGTATTAAATTTAAAAAGATTAGAAAGTTATTTAGGATATAATATTAAAAATGTATTATGAATACAAGTCAC
>NW_025108719.1:0-1481 GCF_011392965.1 Frieseomelitta varia
CGTGCGTTTAGTTTTAGTTAATTATAAGATAGTTAGTATTTGTAAATTCGCTGTGAACGCATTCTGTACAAAGACACGTTTTTTTAACTTGAAACATTGACACATTGACAAATCGCGGTTTCAATTCGCGTTATATCTCTTACAAGGCACGATATTAAAACGTGTCAATCGTTTCGTTTCGCTAATGTCGTTTCAAAGTTTAATAAACGTGTTTTTGATACAAATTGCGCTGGTAGGGCTGCGAATTATTGTACAATTATTGTGTAACGTGATATGTATGTAAGTTAGATATGTATGTATGTTAGTATGAAATGCTGCGAGTGAAATATCGTATGATTTTAATTGTATTTACTGTATGAATTATGTGAATTGTACGAAATGTGTTTGAATTGTATGAATTGTATGAATTGTATGAATTGTATGTATTGTATGATTGTGTGATAGATGAACATATTCTTAAAGCGATCGTTGTTTCGGAAAAGGAGTTCCATATCTCATACTACAATTTTTACAAGTATCTACAACACTATTCTGTACTCTTCGTTTTACTTCTTGTTCTTTTAACTTTTCCTTTGAAAGTATTGTCTTTTCTGTTTCTTTTGACTTTTCCTCTAAAAGTATCTTTTCATTTATCAATTGAGCCTGTATACTTTTTTCTTCGTTAACTTTTTTCTTCATCACAGTTTTCTATTCTACTTGTTGATCTTCTGTCTATTGTTCTATTTGTTCTTTCATTTTCATTTTCATTATTTCTTTTTCGAATTTACTTACATTTAATGCCTCTTGCCATTTTTGTTTTTCTGCGTTCAATTTCCTTTCAAATTCAATCCGTTCGTTCTCTAATTTCTTTAACAATTCGGCGTACATGTGTTTTATATATTGCTCTTGAACATTGCCATATCCTGTTTTCTTCTCCAATACTGTCTTCAAATTGTGTGCTTCTGGTTCGTTAACCACTTCGTTATATGTTTGAGAGGACATAGTAAATCACCGTACCGTATTTTACGTGTTGTCCCTCTTCTTACTGTCTGATTCGTGGTGTCTTGATGATTTTCTCTGGTGTTGTTAAGATTTCAGGCTCTTCTGGAGCTTGTACGTTTTCTATTTTTTTCTGGGTCCTGAATATTCTCTTGTACGTTATTTTGTATATTGATTAGGACCTTTGTTATCTTTATTTCGTTCTTACATTCTTTTGTTACCAAGGGGCCTGTTTTATTCGATTTTACTATGTCTATCAAGCACAATCCAACTTTTCCTCTTGTCTCTTCCTTAACCGTTGCATTCTGTCTCCTTTTTACGTAACTCCGGGCCAAGTAGAATAAAAACTCGGTATTCATTAAGTTGAATTCCGAGTTGCTTGTATGTAATGGAGGGTGGATGGGATTAGGGTTCGGGTCTCGTGCGTAGTCACCTCCTCGTGGTGAGACCTGGTAATTGATATTGGTTTACAAACATTAAAGTTTGTAAAACAATATCAAGCT
>NW_025108720.1:0-1481 GCF_011392965.1 Frieseomelitta varia
TGGCACTAATTAATATAAATTTTGTCTGCATTTTAGTATTTAGACTTAACATAGTGTGCAAAATGTGTAATTCTATACTCATATATCCAGCAATATTTCAACAATAATACGTCCAGTCTATTCAATAATTGGCAATATCTGTGTACAAAATGAATGGATTTCTTAACCATATTATAATTGATAACTCTTGTGTTTTCTATTGTGCCAAATATAACAATTTATTAGACTTTAATCATGAACTTTTCGGTTGTGTATTACATACTTCCCTCACATTTGATTAGGTACTAAAGATGTTAACGCCCTTTGAGGTTTTCGAATGTCATTTTTCGTGCATTGCGAAACAGTTGCATTATAATTAAAATTAGGTAAATATAATATGTTGATTGGTTAAAGATTTCTTGTCAGTATGAAGAAATTTATTGTCTTATATTTGTCGTGGGCAACGATCTGTCCATTTCTCATACTGACAAAACGTTCTAAGATGTACCACGATCCATGATGGCTCTTGTGTCGGATTGTTTGTTGTACGACCTCGATCTTTATCATTCAGATCTCACATTCACTTCAACAAAAGCACTGCCCAGATTTCCTACTTTTAGGCATAAGCATAATATGTATCGATTATGTCTATTTTTTTTATTATACTTGGCATAATCAACGCATTTTTTCTATACTATTTCTCGTCGTTATTATTTAGTTGTCAAGTCATTAACAGTAATCGTAATACTAACAAATCTGTTAACAAGTCTGCTTTAAAATGAGGAACAATTGTGTTATTGTACAATTTTGTTTCACAAAGTTCAAACAGTTTCAAATATCGGTAATGTTTCATCAAGTGTAAGAATACTTTTGTCTATCTCTGTATTTGCAAACATACGTGAATTTTTACTCGAGAAACGTATGGAGATTAAATTGAATAAGTTAAACGTTCGAACGGTTGAATCCTATTATATTATATAGACGTTATCAGTACAAATCACTTTCACTGAATTAATCAATAATGATCTTCGTCATCAACAGTTGAATGTTAGATACTTTATAAGGAAATAGGTACTTGAGAAATTATGGAGACGCTAAGTAACAAACTCTATGGATAGGGTAGGAACTGATACCATTATTTGACTAGACAGTGTTTCTGGGATATTTATTATAATAATGCCATTGCAAGTTAGAGATTTATTTTCTTAATACTTTCATTCACATTTACTTTCTAATAACTTAGTGTCGAATTTCTTATCATGTAATCTCTTGAATTTACAATTTGAGAAATTTGGTTTTTGTCGATTGGTGTGTTGATACTACCGTCGTAATATTGAGCATTACCGATATTAGGTATGCTAAAAACCAATTGGTGTGCATGTGAAATTGCGTTGAGTCCTCGTTTTACCCTATTTAAAGAGTGTTGATTTAGTTGCTGTAAAATAATATGTTCTTCTACCTATTTCATTTCTAATTCATTTTCAATGAATTTGACAATTGAA
>NW_025108721.1:0-1484 GCF_011392965.1 Frieseomelitta varia
TTTAAATTTTTATATAACAACTATATAATATTATATAATAATTAAATAATTATTAATTTAATTTATTACATAATAATTTAAATATTATACAAATGTAAATAAAAATATTATACATAAATATTATATAATATAGTAAGTGTGACCAAAACGTGAAAATATTGAAATAATTTCGTTTAAAATAAATTATTATATAACAATTAAATAATTATTAATTTATTACATAATAATTTAAATATTGTTCATATAAATACAAATATTATATAATATATAATACTTAAAATATACACAATTATTATACAATATCTCGCAAGATACACTCTGGACAATGGAGAAGTACCTTAACGCCGATAAACCGGTTCCCACGTGTAGAAACGTATGTATGTACATGCAACGAGTAGAATGTTCTCGATCGACCATTAAACAACTGTTACTGAAATTTTCATGCGAGGTTGACTAATAATCGAACGCCGTCATCCTCTTATGTAAGTAAGCAACAATGAATTTTGAAAACTGAATCGCGTCTACAGGTCCTCGAGTTGAATCAAACATTTTGCTAGAACGAATATCGCACGTCTGACACCGAGAAATTTCCCCGTTATGAATTGTTAAAACTGCCAGTCGATAATCGACTTTTATATGAATGCCAGACGGTCAACGTGGAAGAAGTCAGCTCCTGGATTATTGCTCGGTATGTAAATGTTTGATGAACACGATCGCTCAAGCAAGGCGAATTGTAGATCCTGAATAATTTACTGCCGATATGGATGTATCGCGGGAGATGTTTCGAGTGATAACCTTTAAATAATATATTCTGTTTGTCCGTACTTTCTTGTATGAAATTTACAATGATAATAATTTCTTTGATCTGCGGCTGTGTATGAAATCCTTCTTACGGCGAGACATCCTTCGCAAGTTCCTTTTCCTTCAAAATTTTAGGAATTTTTGATTTGAAGACTGTATTTTCATATTTTTCTTCTTCTATTTTTTTTAATGTCGCATCGACAACGAGGTCATTAGCGACGACGGTGCCATTAGATATGTATTTAGTGGTTTATGCTGTTGATATATATTTGGTACTCTTTGTATATCATTTTGAGAAGTCATGATTATGTTTGCGTCGATTCCACATTTCTGTCTTTTGACTTTTGTGGTGTGGCATTCGTGCAGTATGTAAGTTAATTTTAGTGGCTGGTTATTGCAATGAGTGCAGGAGGTAGGTTCAGAATTTTTATTTTATGTTCATGTGTCAGCTTGGTATGACCGGTAATCAGGCGTGAGGTAATTATTCCTTCCTACCTATTGGTAAGATTTGGTGCCTGCTGGTGAAAGCCTTCGGAACTTTTGTGTAGTTGGGTGCTTTTAGTTGTTTTCCACGTATTGTTCCATTCATTTTTTGCTACATTCTTGCAGTGGATTATTTGGTCGTCGCCGGGGATTGGAAGATGATTGCAATTGTAAATAAGTGAGGGAACTGTTGCTTCTTT
>NW_025108722.1:0-1486 GCF_011392965.1 Frieseomelitta varia
AAAAAAAGAGTGCGCACAAGAAGTGCCACTACCCATCCCCACCCCGTATGCGCCCCCCTCTGCCCCTCCTGCCCGCTCCTCTCAACCCTTCCCTGCTAACAGAAACATACCCCCCAATTCTCAAAACTACCCCTACCCAAATTACGCAGGCGTTCTTGCTCGAAACCAAAACTTACAAGAACCACCTATAGTAGCTGGAAGGCCCAAAAACGATAAAAACCTAGGAAACACGATTGATGAAATCAAAAACTCTGACCTAGACACATTCCTAAAGATCATAGACCTCATACAAAAGCATTATGTCAATTGCACGACCAATTTAGATAAAGTCAAGGCCACCATAATGATAGTTAAAGAACTTGATAGTTAAAGAACGCTGGGCGATAAAACCCCGCTCAGAGTCATGTTATGGAACGCCAAGAGCATTGCAAATAAAAAAGTTGAACTTGCCAAATTCCTTCAAGACCACCAAATTGACATAGCGCTTATTACCGAAACCTGGCTCTCCTCTTCTAACTCCTTTTACCTTCAAACCTACCGCATTCACCGTAGAGACCGGCAAAGTAACTCAGGAGGACACATCTGTGGGGGAGTCCTGATTGCCATCTCTAACAAAATACCCACAGAAGACTTCCCGCAAGTCACCCTCACTCACTATAGAAACAGTTTCCATCAGACTAAAAACCATCCCCTCCCTTATCCTAACGACTGCCTACGTACCCCCCAAACATAAGATAACCCCCGCTGAACTCGACCTCTTAACAGACAAAAATATAACAAGCCTATTCCTCACAGGCGGTGATTTCAACGCAAAACACCAAGTCTGGAACAACACAAACAGAAATAAAAATGGAACCACACTAAAAAACCACACCGAAACAAACAACTATCACATCATCCACTCTCCAACATATACATATAAACAGCCTAAATGCCTTCCCTCAAACCTAGATCTCTTCCTAACCAACATACCGTACACTCACACCGCAAAAACAATAGACGATCTATCATCCAACCACCTACCAGTCTTGTCATCCTGACAATAAACTCAACATACAAACGCACGAATAGCACACACTCTAAACACACCAACTGGCCCCTCTATAGGAAAATCCTCAACACCTTCCCAACAAAAAGACCTCCACACAACAGACGACATCGACCTACAAATCGACTCACTTAAACAAAATATAAAAGACGCCTACCGCAAAGCTACTAAAACTAGTGAGCTGGCACGCATCCCCCACAAAACTGACTATTATCTGCAACAACTGATTAGAGAACGCAACAGACACCGGCGCAAACATAAAAAAAACTGGACATCCCATGCACAAATTACAACGCAACATCCTAACCGAACAAATTCAAAAAAGAATCTCTGAAACACGCAACAGAGCGTGGCAAAAGAAACTTACCAAAATCCAAAAATCAGACCACACATTATGGACTACATACAAAATCACTGGCCGCAAAAATCCCACCATGC
>NW_025108723.1:0-1492 GCF_011392965.1 Frieseomelitta varia
AACCCGGGATTACCCACGTGAGGGTCTAGTCGCCGGGATGTACCTGCGCTAGACCCCCAGGTGGGTAATCCCGGGTTAAGAGGTTACGGTATGTAGTGGATGTCCGGTCTTTTAGTATTTGCGCCTGTATCTGTTTCTGTCCCTAATTAAGTTTTGCAGATATGGGTCTGTGATGGAGGGTCTGCTAGTTGTTCCGACGGATTGTGCATTGGCTATTGTGTTTGGGTATAAGGCCGTGGGTTCTTGGAAAAGTGTTTGCCTTGTTAGAACATTAACGCATGTAAGAGGATTTGTACGGTTATCTTGGGAGTGAAGTGTTTTTGTGTAAGTGTGGATATTCAGAGTTGGTTTGTTTGTTTTTGCGAATGTAGGAAATGCCTGGGTAGGTAGTTAGTATGGTTGATGAGGATTTGGGTGTAAACTAGGAGGGCAGATCATTTAAAGTAGTTTGCAGTGTGATTTCCCCTGCAGTTTGTGCAAGTTGGCGGCACATCAAGGGATTTAGTACATTCTTTCATGTTGTCCGACACATTTTACACTGCATTTTTGTTGCAGTTTATGGAGTGCTGGCAACGGTAACATTGTGTAGAAAGTTTTTGTACTTTTCCCACTATATCTTGATGTTTTATGAAATGGACCTAGTTTACCTACGGTACGAAGAGGATAGTACCAGAGGTACGAAGATAATTCTGTATACCGGGTACTTGGTGTGTGTTGGGAGTTCTGTGGAATTTAGCGATTTTAGATCTCGAGTTTTGAGGTTATTCAGTATCGTTTTTTCGTTGAGCTTGATTAGTCTTGAGTACAACTGTGGGTATTTCAGTGGTTATTTCAGTAGTTATTGTGAAGGTATGGAATTAAATGTTTTCCTTACGGCAAACATCTTTGAAGTCCGCTATGTTTTAAAACATAACTTTAATTTTTCAGAGACATATTTGGCGTAAAATCGGTTATCGTAGTTGGTTTTCAAAGTTTCTAGCAGTTTGGTGTAGTTAATATTACTATGAAGGTAGATTGGTGGAAGTTTTATCTTGTTTGGTGCCAGAGGATTTTCTGGGTATACATGTGATTCATTGTCTTCTTAGTCGTGTTTGTGTGGTCAGTGTATAAAAGGCACTCAGCGCAGATGCTGAATCGGTTTTGGAGAGGAATATTAGGTTTGTTTTCCATACCTGTGTTAGTTGTCTTGACAGACCTTGAGTTTGATAGTAAGGACGATTTCCTTCCAGTTGTTATTGGGTAGAATACGTATTTCTTTCTTTTGGAGTTGGTCATGTGTCTGTTTTTTTCTGCCTCCGTCTTTAGGGGGTTTGTATTTTCCTTTTTCTCGTATTTCACTATTTCTTGCGTAATGAAGAGATCTAGAGCTGGCATTACTGCACTATCTTTTCGAACTCATTCGACTCAGTGATATGACTGGCTTGTTCTTTTTTTTTTTTTTTTTTTTTTTTTAATTTGTCAGGATGTCTTGTCTGCAGTACCTTGGGTTTGG
>NW_025108724.1:0-1495 GCF_011392965.1 Frieseomelitta varia
TAATTGACAAAGGCAAACTGACTATGAGCGTCGATGCTCAATAAAACCTCAAGATGAATCTCGGCAAAAATGGAAGAGAGCAATGATATCTGAATATTAGTATACTAGACATTAATTTTATCAATCTGTTGCCTACGGTGCATTAAAAGGTTAACAGGAAATTCTTAAAGAACAACTCGAAGATCATGTCATCTGAACGATGTTATTGTTCTCCTGACAACTATTGTGCTATTATTAAATTTGTACTATTGGAACTATTGTCCTATTTTCGTATAAATAAAACTGATGTTGAGTATTATTGATGTACTTTGGTTTAAGAATGGAAACTGAAAGGAAGGATTGGTGGTGACGGATTGAATGTGACTGATGGTAGGGTCTGTAGGATCTGGTAGGGCTCTGTAAATACTATTTTGTTACTAAAGGCTGAGTAACTACTATTGTTCGTTGCTCGTGATTGTTCGTTGTTGGGTTGAATGTTGTAAGGTAACTAGTCATTACCATGTACACAACATCAACTGTGACGGTTTCGATAAGGGAGCTAATTCTACTGTTTTACTAAATTTATTTCTATTTTTAATCAACTACTATTGATTATTTATTGCTGTTGATTATTGCTCTTGATTATTTGTGGCTATTGATTATTTATTGCTATTGATTATTTATTGCTATTGATTTCTTATTGCTTCTGATTATTTATTGCTATTGATTTGGTTGTTCTAAGGCACTAAGGGTAGTAGTGCCTAGTATAAAAGTATAAAAATATATTTACACATGGAATCGTTGCTCAACTTTAGTGTCAGTTTGTCGAATTTGTAACAATTTTGAACGCCAAAAATTATCTTTGAGCTACATTATGTCAAAGATATGAGCATGGGGTAGTCCCCATGTTGAAGATCAAACTTCATTAGTTCTTTCAGCGCTTTAAAAGAACTAATGAACATTGATACATCTGAATTTCTGAATGATCGAAACAACAATTTTGAGATACCCTAATGTTGAGAAGCGATAACATGTGTACAGGGACGGCAAGCGCTGGAGGGGTGTAGGTTGGAGGGATGTGGGGGAAGACTAGATATCTTTGGTCGGTTCACTATAACTAAAATTAATACTTTGTACATGATTGTAAATAATTTCGATCTTATCCGTAATCTTGTTATCACAGCTACCTCTTGAGTAGCCGTTAAGATACGGTGATCGTTTGCTCTTGAAGAATCCTTTTTTAACCTTTTTAGCATATCAACACCTGACATAATGTGTGGTATACTAATATTCCCACACTCACAGTTCTAATTAAATATTTGATATCGAGACTTTTTTTGGTATATTATTTAACGTCACTACTTACGGACGGTTTGCCGTCAAATCAATAACTTGCATATTTTCGAAGGTCTTACATTAACTCTAATCATAACACTAATTTATATTGTAAAAAATAATTAATGACCAACGAGATTTTGTTGGTCAGTAGGAGAATATTTTTGATGAAAGTCAGAGT
>NW_025108725.1:0-1496 GCF_011392965.1 Frieseomelitta varia
TGCATCGACTTTTAGGTTTCATGAAACAAGTCAGTTTGCCTCCACACTTTCGATTCTTCAATTTCTCGTGTGACGCCAACGGCAAAGCATGTTTTTAAAAATGTCAGGTTATTTTTCAGCTCCAATATTAGTGTCAATAATAGGAGGTTTGTTAATTATATAAAAAGAAATGGCCAAAAAGGTGGTTAAGCTAAAGAAACATATTTTCCATTTCGGCATTATCAAAAGAACCGAAGATGAATGAATATAGTGATTACAAAAATTATCTGCTGAATAAAAGAATCGTTCAAAGATTGAAAAACGAAATACAGTTCTGAAAAGTGTAGTTAGTGCAGAAGAGACTATTTGCAACACTGAGGTATTCAGCAATAGAAAAGAATTATGAACACTCAAAATTTAGTACTGCAGTTTTACCTCAATTATTGAGCAAAATGTTTCTTGAAGTGTGTATTACTACTTAAGAGTTAAAGGTTCTTATTCACATAAAAATTATTATTTCAGAATCAGAATTGAAAGCAGAATATTTAGAGGCAAAATTAAATTTTTATTTTAAACACTTTTATACGGACAAAACATTACATAACAAACATACAAAACATTACAAACAAATAAAAACATACATATAAAACATACTTGTAAATATATAAACAAACAATGAAAAAATTGTATGCTTGTCTCTGTGTTTGAGTTTAATGAATATTGGAATACTGGATTGAATGAATTGTGTTGAGGCAATGCATAATATGAGGTGTACTGCACAGAAATGCTTTGATGAATATTGTAAAATTACTATTAAATTTTCATTTAATTTTCCAAGTTTTCCATAATGAACCGTATGCATAATTGTTTTTTTCTTACAATAATTAATTGATGTCTGTTTAAACATCTCAATGTAATTCAAAAAATGTGTTGTTTTTCTCTTGGAAGAATATTTTGAGACCTGCCACTTAACACTCATATTAAGACTACGAAATTGATGAGCTAATGCTTTTAGCACTATATGGTATATAAATAAAATGGTATATAAATATTCAATGAAACTTCTTTATTGAAAGATTTTATTTAGAGCAGAGTTATTAGACTCTCTAATGTACAATTCCACAGTTAGCTCTGAAGCGAGAGGAAACAAGCTCGAATTGCGAATAATTTGAAGAAGCAATGAGGAGAGATGAAGGAAGGAATGCAATTAAAAAATTGGCCAGGAAGAAAGAAAAACAAATGAAGAGAAGAAGATTAAAAGTCTAGAAAAGAAAATAGAATATTTAGGAAGCAAGTTTATTTTATATATTATTATTTATATTATTTCATTATAGAATAAAGGAATATTTAAACGAGCAAACGGGATGAAATTGATTCTTGAAAGATGAAAGAAAGGTAACAGAAAAAATACATCCAAAGATTGGTACAAAAAAATAGAACAATCCAAATATAACACGAAGTATATATATATCATGGAGTTGCTAGAATATCTAAGTGAAAAAGGAAATATGGTAATA
>NW_025108726.1:0-1502 GCF_011392965.1 Frieseomelitta varia
AAAAAAAAAAAAAAAAAAGAAAGAAAGAAAAACCGCCGCGGTCCTCGAAATTCATCGACTCCGCTCTCTCGCTGTCGCGATCAGCCGACGAAAATGGGAAAACAGTCGAGGACGGATCCGTTGGCGAGGTACGACTGACGATCCTTAAACGGAATCGATGACCTCTTGGATAGATGTATCGTTTGTACGCGCGAATCCGCGCGTTATGGTACATGTCCGCTCGATCGAGTGTCCCTCGCAGGTATTTCACCGGACTGTGAGTGAACATCAACTTGTCGTTGTTGCTTTCGAATGGAACGGGAGTAATTTCATTCAGACTTATGTATATATATGGTCAATACAGTTGCATTAGTCACGATACTCTGTCGATCCGTTAAATTTTCGATGGACATTGCGTTCCATCGGACGAAAGACTTCTGGAGACACTTGGTTTCTTCTATCGGTAGAATTCGAGAGTAACGAGAACTTGAAATATCGAAAACGGAGACACCGTGTTTATACCTTAGGTGTCTTCTCAAGGTTTCTCGAGAACTCGGACAAATTTCACAGCGACCGACCGGAATTTCAACGAATAGACCGACGATTCATCGTTGAAACTTTCGCTAACCAGATGCCCACGATCAGTCTAGCCTATTGGAATCGTGGTTCGTGTTCCGCAGCGGCATTAACTTTGCGCCATGTTTCTTCGCTGTGACATTTATAAGAAATGCGTAGACACTTCCAACACGACACGGACATCCTGGACATCTGCCGTGACTCTCCAACGTTCTCCGTATCTTTCTCTATCATTCGTTCTTTTCTTTTTCTTTTTTTCTTTCTTTCCTTCCTTTTCGTTTGCTTTTTACCTTGCTCAGGAGAGAACACGCCGCGCAATAAAGCCGCCACCGTCGGCATAATGCGGCCGTAAGCCCTTCCGATATTTGCCATTTTATGTAACGTCTACTTACGCGGCGGAGCTCATATTAAAGTCAAGAAAGAAATACGAGGAGCCACGCCTGTACGTACGTATCGCCGCCACCGAAGAAATTACCGCGGCAACCTTCGCCTCCTCGTCCGTTATTTCGACGAATATTTAGCTTGTCCAGCAATCTGATTACAACTTACGCCTTCAGTCATTAACTGACTTTTGCACTTTTCTAGATCTCTGAGTGAAGTTTCTATTCTGCTCTATATCAAATAAGTCTCTATATCAAAGTAAATAGAGAAACCTAAGGTCAGTTGATTCAATTATTCGTGAACGTCGCTGCTCAAACAGAAGGAGGATGATTTTGATTATACTGTAAAGTAAAACAAACGCATCGATAAAAATACTTATAGAGATAAGGTAATACGTATTCGAGATAAGGTACAAAAATTCACCGAAAGATACTGAAGGTAATCACGTTGTTAAAGTGAAGAAAAAAAAAAAAAAAAAAAAGAAAAACAAAAAAAAAAAAAAAAATGGAAAAATAGAACGAAATCAAACAGCGAACGGCCGAGGCTCGTCCAATTTTTCTCGCCAC
>NW_025108727.1:0-1506 GCF_011392965.1 Frieseomelitta varia
TGATGCACCAATTGATATACGTTATTATTGCTACTATAACGTGATACTTCATATTGTCATCGTTCGCATTTAGAATGTGTTGGAAATGATGCACCAGAATAAAACTATATCTAATGTTTATTACGTCAAAAGTATGATTAAAGATATCACCTTACGTACGTTTTTTTACACATTCAATTACTATCACCGAAAACCATTAGGTTCTAGAGAATTATATATTTACTTTACTTGCATAGTTCTTGTAATGAGGGATCTTGCTTAATATTTCGTTTTACGTTTTCTTTGGAAAGTGATTTCATAATTATAATAATTTCCTCGTTCTGTTCAATAATCGTTTTCGTTCTGTTCAATAAACCTTCTGATAATGGTATTTAGAATCATCAGGTTACCACGACTTTAGACGCGTAACGATTGCTCAACATTGCGTAATAGACTTTTTTATAGCCTAAAATATTGCGTTCAAATGCAGTAAGTTTTAAAGACTACATGAGAAACATTGTTTGCAGAAATCCTAGATTTTCTAATATTTTGTTTATAAAATTCCAAAAAAATTTGATAATTTTTCACTGTCGCTCATCTAAACACTGCATCAATCGAGTTGAAATCAAGTCTGAAGATCAGAAGTAATTAGTTTATCTATTTCTAGATGAAAAACCTGGTCACTTTAACTGCACAGAAATGTTTTAACTATTACAGAAAATCGGTTTATTTAACTACGCTCTTAATTGTATTCACGTTACTTGAACTATTGTTTTTTTTCAAAACAATTTCTTTTGTTTCAACATAAACCTTGGACGTTAGTCGAGGTGAGCATATTTTGCGCACTATTTTATATAGTATATGGTAGACTATATTCTATTTTATATAGTATATGGTAGACTATATTCTCTTTTACTTACAAAAGGAACTGGTCGATCATTAAATGTAGTGTGAAAATCGATCGATCCGATCCGTTTCGATGACTCTGAGTGGCTTGCCACGTCTATGAAAATATTAAATTATAAACGATAATATATTCCTGTTCACACAGATACATTCATTTTAAAAGACAAATTATGAATAAAGATTTAAGAAAGTTAAAGACAAAATATATCCTACACTAAAAAAATATACTTAGATAAATATTTGCAAAATATTGGAGTCATTTTGAAACGCATTAGACATTAGCTAACATATCTTTTTTTTTTCAATTCATGATTAAAGTCACATCTACTTTCTGGTCATTAGCGACGGCTAGGTACTGGTTCCTTCTTTTCTGGATAATCTTGTATCTTATATCGTATGTTAGTTTCCTTTACATAGTTCAGAACATTTCCTATGTGTCTCTGTGATGTCAGGGTTGCTGGTGATGTTATTTTGTATTTTTGCCTTTGAGCGTGGTACTTGCTGCATTCAAATAGCAGATGATGGGTTGATATTATTCGTTTGCATTGGGGGTTCTGTTTTTTATAATACGTAATCATGTGTGAGTTTGCAGTGTCCTGTTCTAAGCCTTGTCATGACTAT
>NW_025108728.1:0-17366 GCF_011392965.1 Frieseomelitta varia
AGGATGAGAAAGAAAAAAAAAAAAAAAAGAAAAGAAAAAGGAAAAAAGGAATTCGAAAGAGTCGTTCAACAACTTTCGCGAGGCGAACATTACGAACACCGAATATGTAGGTCGTGATCGAGAGGCCTCGAGATCCTCTCGAGAGCCACGGACGTATTCCGGTGCACGCTTCAAGACACGCGATCGATTCCTGGTAATGTGTGTCAGGAATGTGTAGAGAGGACACCCGGCGGTTGTTTCGTTGCAGAATTTTACACAGTTACGCGACGCGCACGGCCATTCCGTTTCCTTGCTCGCCGAATGCGAATCATTTTGTTCGCCGAGTGCCTTTCGCCGTACAATTTATACCGTATCACGCTCGAAACAATTATGGATCCCGTTTCTTTGCACAGTTTAAAAAATACGTAACTGAGCATGATCGAACGAAGCAAACCGTGGCAAGTTTAAGTGTATATATTTATTTATTCGGATCACCTACCTGTTGATTTTATTTCTTGGCGATCAACGACTCAACAGTTCTTTCTTGGATGAGAAATTTTCTTTTTTTTTTATTTCTTTTTTATTTTTTTTTATTTTTTTTTATTTTTTTTTTTTGAGAGTAAGTGTCAATAAGATTTTCATCAAGATATCAGCAGTATGTTATATTTAGCTTTATTTATAGTATCTAGTAAATTAAAATTATAGTAGTTTATTTATAGTAATTAGTATTAGTAATTAGCTTTATTTATAGTATTAGTAAGTAGCTTTATTTGTAGTAGTAAATTAAAATTATAGTAGTTTATTTATAGTAATTAGTATTAGTAATTAGCTTTATTTATAGTATCTAGAAAATTAAAATTATAGCAGTTTATTTATAGTAATTAGTATTCGTAATTAGCTTTATTTATAGTAGCAAATTAAAGTTATAGTTTATTTATAGTAATTAGCTTCATTTATAGTATCTAGTAAATTAAAATTATAGTAGTTTATTTATAGTAATTAGTATTAGTAATTAGCTTTATTTATAGTAGTAAATTAAAATTATAGTAGTTTATTTATAGTAATTGGTATTAGTAATTAGCTTTATTTATAGTATCCAGTAAATTAAAATTATAATAGTTTATTTATAGTATCTAGTATTAATTAATTGTCGTAATAAATGAGACTGTGGTAAATTGTAATATCAGAACAAGATTCTAGTTCACAGATTGATATATTGTCAGCTATTAATGTTGTAGATAAATATTATTCAATTTACTAATTTGATGAAAAAATTTCTGTTTCAAAGTAAAAATCTCTCGTCTTTCTTCACACTTAATCCTATGACAAAAATTCTTGTTAGAGGTATTGATTTGAAACGTCAAAACAGGGATTTGTGAATGACATAACAGCCGTTCGATTTGTTATGTCATTACTACTGAGACACATTGTCTGTTTACTTTGACCTTCCTACAGAACTCTCACTGTTAGGATAATTATGTTATTTCCTTGGTGCCATGTACTCGCGAGAAGCACCGAGCACCAGTTTAGTAATTTCCTGTTTGCATTACGACTTCGATTATTGCATAATAAATTTTCCCCTCGATTTCTCGTTATCCGGTGCATCCACGATCAAAACGGCCATTTATAATTTTATGCTTGAACAACGCGTTACGAGGAACTGCGTCGCTTTTTCTCCCGGTGTTGTAACAGGTTCCGTTAAAGTTTCGTGAACTTCTTAAAATCGTTGAGCAACTTATGATAACTTGTAATTCCTCATGACACTATAACTTATAATATAATTTTTTAAGTTTCAACTTTAATTTTTAATTTCAATTTTAAATAGTAACATACATATATAATTTTCGTGAATTTCTTAAAATCGTTGAACAGTTTATGATAACTTGTAATTCCTTATAACGTTATAACTTATAATTTTTTAAGTTTCAACTTTAATTTTTAATTTCAATTTTAAATAGTAGTATATATAAAATTTTCGTGAATTTCTTAAAATCGTTGAGCAACTTATGATAACTTGTAATTCCTCATGACACTATAACATATAATATAATTTTTTAATTTTTAATTTTAATTTTAAATAGTAACATACATATATAATTTTCGTGAATTTCTTAAAATCGTTGAGCAACTTATGATAACTTGTAATTCCTCATGACACTATAACATATAATATAATTTTTTAATTTTTAATTTTAATTTTAAATAGTAACATACATATATAATTTTCGTGAATTTCTTAAAATCGTTGAGCAACTTATGATAACTTGTAATTCCTTATCATAATTTTTAAGCTTTGATGTTAACTTGAAATTTTTAATTTCAATTTTAAACAAAAATGTGTATCTATAGTTTTATAATTTTTAACTTATAACAAGTAACTTACAAAAGAAATTTATACAATAATTTGTAATAATCGTCACTTACAATTGTAATAATTATAACAATAATTTTCTTCTTATTAGCGGTATCATTTTATTTATATCAAGTTTGTGAAAATAAAATAAACATTTCAATCGATTTCCATTCCATTTTAATCAATTTTAAATATTTATGACAATATTTTTAGTCAATGGTCGGCATTTTACTTTTTCCTGTTCTTTCACGAATTTTTTCTCGCGTCTGACAACACACAGTGTACAATACTTCATAACCAACATAATTAATTGTACGCTTTCCTCTCGCACAATTTACTAAAGGAAAATGATGAAATATAATGCACGAAACGAAATGATAAAGCGAGCTATTACAACTACGTCGAGCAGTTACTTGAAACGAGAACGAGAAACAGAAGAGACTCTTTTCGAACTCTTATACAGGGTGTCCTAGAAGTTATGGTACAAATTGGGCCAGGGCAATTTTGTGGTTCAAAATAAGACGAAAATCAAAAATGACAAAATTGCGTTGGTGGCTTCGTTTTTTTTAGAAAAATTGCTATAGACTTGCTTCACTGCAAATCCCTATCGTGACTTTTTTTCGGTATTCTATACGATGTTAGGTTAGGTGTTTACTATCTGTATACATTCATCAAGCCATCAAGTCATATTAAGTAATCGAAATGAGTGTGATACACACTTTCTTTCCTAGATTATTAATTATAAAACTTTCTAAGAATTATTAATTTAATATCTAGAATATTAATTTAATTTGTACCAAAAGAAAGTGATAATAATAATAAACAAACCCCATCGAATACAAAAACAGTCGCGGCAGCTTGTGATGAGATCTGTAAGACAATTATAATTATATTATAGTTTAGTGCATGTGCACTCGATTGACTTTCAAACACATTTCTCCCCTCGTGTCTTGTGTTTTCAATTTTGTTTTATTCTTGATTTTCGTCACTTATTTCGATGATCAAAAATTAATATAAAATTATTTCTACTACAATAAAATTTGTACATTATTTTACTATAAGTTTAACCGCTATTGCTGGCACTTTAATTTATCATTATTAATTTTAATTCCCCTTTTTAATTTTCATTAAATTATATAGAATTCTTTATTAATTTTATTACATATGTATATATATTTAATTTAAGTAAATTATATACAAATTATATATAAATTATATAAAATATACAAATTATACATAAATTATATAAAATATACAAATTATATATAAATTATATAAAATATACAAATTATATATAAATTATATAAAATATACATAAATTATATATAAATTATATAAAATATACAAATTATATATAAAATATATAAAATATATAAATATATAAATTACATAAAATATATAAATATATAAATTATATAAAATGTATAAATTATATATAAAATATTAATTTAACCATAATTATATTTCGGCCCTGGCTCAATCCGTACTACGACTTCTAGAACACCCTGTACAGAAGACCTCTGACAGCCTGAAACCGCAGTAGATTAATCCAGCGAATCACGGACATCCAGTGCCATAACGTTTTTGCAGACATCGCCTTTTTACTCGAGATGGAAACCGTTTCGTTTCATCGCGATTCAATTTCAGGCCGTGACAGTTCCTTCGAGTAATTCTTCACGACAATTCTGACATTTTAATTTTATGCGCGTCGCGACTGCGTTAATTATAGCGCAAAATTGTCGCGTCCTTTTGTTTATTCCGATTATAGAAACATTGTAGAACGCAAGGAACATGAAATACCATGTTTAAACGCGTAATTGAGCGTTTTCTTCCTGAATAATTGTTGATTCATTTATTTGTTTGAAATCGGGGAGGAAGAAATCGTTTAGAAAGTATATGCGCATGTGTGTAACGTAATAATTAACGAATAAAATATATTAATATCATGACGACATAGTGTCTAACGTATTAATAGTGTCTCGTGATAGACATTTTAAAATGTACGATTTGTTTTTTTGATAAAAAGATAGCAAGTGCTTTGGGGTTCTAGTTGAACTAATAAATTCAGGGATTACATCAGCGATCAATTCAATAATTTGCCAACTATATAGTGGCCAATTCCATAGTTTGGAGGACAGAGATTATGAGAAATTTAATAACGTGAAAATGCACATAAGACAAAAAGATATATGTGAAATATCGAAAATAGCGAGAAGAGATCAATTTAGTGTAATTGATTTGATCGAAAGAGTTAAATTTGTTCTATTATAATACTAACAGTGAAGAACGTGACTGTACCAATGACAATGAAAAATTTGAACTATAATATAACTTCCTAAAAAAAAAAAAAAAAAAAACGATCACATAGCGATTCACTTGATCTCGTTTTAAAGCGTGAAATAAAGTGAAACGTGATGAAATGAAGCTCCCGACTGTCAAAGTAGAGATTTGACGTTTTCAGTTTTCGGATCTTCTTTTACGAGGTTACGTCAGTTTCAGTTATCGACAATTTTTCACTGGTCATTGATACAATTGTGCTTCTCACTGCATGTCATTTTTTTAGAAACAAACTTCCACTACTACAGAGATCAAAATCACTTAATAACTCAACTGAATTGACAGCCGAGCCTGTCATACTATTCATAATATATCGTTCATTTAAAAAAATCGTTTAATTTCATACACGCAATAATATTAAAATTATTCAATTTCACAATATACCATTCAGTTTAAAAATTGTACGAAATATTACATATAAATGCAGCTTTTTTTTCAACTCGGTCGTTCGTTGCGAAGCCAACAACAACAACAATTAAAAAAAGAAAGAAACAGATGAAAATATGCATACGTCACAGGTCGACGAGCGAATTTACGTACGATCCTGCAACCAACAGTACAAGGACTCGCGCCACGTACGCTTAATCACTGTAATTTACATTTGACGAGTGTAATAGGCCGGTCTCGCCTCGTTTCGTTTCGTTTTGTTTCCGTGTTTTTCAAGTACACACCGTCCAGTGTACGACACCGGTTCGTTAGAGCAGCAGACTAATTTTATCAAACGCAATTGTCCGAGTGTCTGCGACGAAAGCTCGCAAGACGTCGCGTTAATCCGTGTTCCGTCGTCGAGGAATTTCTGGACAAAGAAGGAGGCAGGAAGAAGCTGTGGGAAGTTGAAGGGCGAAGGTGAAGTGGACTTTGCCGAGAGACAAAGACGAAGCTGATACGGTTCGCGATAAAATCGGAGAGCTTCGTGCTTCGTTGAAGATCTGTCCGAGAGCGCTTAGGATTGCGGTTGCAGTAGTACGAAGTTCGTTTCGAAATTGGAAAAATTAAATTATAGTAGTTTGTACGTTATATGCGTTAGTAAAGTGTTAACATAGCAGTGTGTTATACTAGCAAATTTCACTATAAAGTATATTAATATTAATAATATTAATAATACTATTATGTAAGGTATATTATACTAGGTGTGTTATACTAGCAAATTTCACTATAAAGTATATTAATATTAATAATATTAATAATACTATTATGTAAGGTATATTAATATTGATAATATTAATAATACTATTATATTAATATCATTAATATTAATAATATTATTATATAAGGTATATTAATATTAATAATATTAATAATATTATTATGTAAAGTATATTAATATTATTAACATTAATAATATTATTATATAAGGTATATTAATATTAATAATATTAATGTTATTATATAAGATATATTAATATTATTATGTAAGGTATATTAATATTAATAATATTATTATATAAGATATACTTATATTATTATAATATTATAAAGTATAATAAAGTGTTAAATTTTATTATCCTGATAAAAGTAGTGATTATTGAAAATAGAAAGTGTTTTAAGACGATTAAGTGAGTGAAGTTATTTTGAGTGAAGTCACTGATCGTTTTGGGTGAAAAAATTTCTTCGTCTCAAGTGTGATTGAAGTTTTTCGCGAAGGAAAAGTTTTCTAGAAAATGATCCTATTGAGACTGCAACGACTGACGATGTTATTACGCGATTTTCTGCACAAAAATGTGTTGTAATATAATGTAAAATATATTATAGTATAATATAATATGAAATAATAATATAAAATATACATTTTTATATATTAAAATAATTATTCAATAATACATTTTCAATAATTGTATCGTACATTCGAGCAAAGTATGAATCTCTTCATTCATAGATACGTAGTCACTAACGAATAGATCTTGTGTGAAAATTACAATTAATCAGTTAATCGTATTCGAAAGATAAAGATTATTATGCATATACAATATAAGAGAACTGTCATTGCAATATATCATGTATTGTTTTATATAGTTTTTCTTTTGTTTTATTCTATTTTATAATGAGCAAAATTATTATATGATAAGCAGCTTAGTTAAGTATTTTCATAATAGATTATTGCCAGAAGTATGTTGAAAGCTTTAGTATTAGAAGATTGATGTTACATCCATTATTTAATATTAGCAATTACGTTTAATAAAGATCGATCTATTATTTAATATTATTTAATATTAGCAATATTAGGAAAACAATTAGGAAGATCTATCTATCGCTTAATCGTATTCATACACAATTCGCAATTTAGAAAAGCAATTGAAAAAAAAAATCGATTTTTTTCAAACCGGATTGCCAGAATACCCCCTCAACTAACGTGATTCGTAAACACTATTAATTACAAATACTTTCGACGGACTTAAATCCACTTGACCTCGCTGGAAAGTTTCTCGCAACTCATTTGCCGCAAAAATGACTTAATTAAGATGGGTCATTACGCTGGAAACTCGTCGGATCACGAACGCGATTTTTCCGCGAAGAGATTAATGAAGCGAGCCGACCGGTAAACCGAGTATGCACCGAAGGTATCGGCGAACTGGTGCATTTCTTTCGAATTCGAGTGAATTATCGCGTGTTCGGCAACGTAAGCGTAACGACGTGTAACGACGACAGCGCGACAATGCAGCAACTTCTTCGAGGGAGAGGACTACTGTTCGAACGTCTGCAAGATTCCATGATAATGGCGGCAGGTCTATAAAAGGGTACGAAAGTGTTTCGTTCTGGGGGCCAAAGTCCTGGGAAAACGGCGATGACTTTTACGAGCACCGAGAACTGTGAAAAACAAATGGACTCTGGCAATTTCGTGGAACAGCATCTTGAAAATGGTCACGGATTCCAAAGCGAAACATCTTCGGCTATCCTTATGGTAAATGTTATCCAATGAATTTACGTTTAAATTCATTGAATAACATTTACTTTATTTTTATTAGAATTGCAGCGAATGTATGGATTATCGCGTTCGGAGTGCAAAGTGTGGAAAGGTGGTTTACGTAATGGCGTAGGGTGTCGAGTAATAAAATGGTAAAATAACATGGGATCATAGTAAAAGTGTTAGATTTGTAATATAAGCCTGTCGTATTTATTGAAGAGGACTGTAAATGTTTAATTTAGATAAGATTCGAGGTTAATGGTTTTCTCTAATCTGAATTACCTTTGGAAATCGGTTTGTGCAATAAAAATTTTTGTTAATTATATTTTATGAAAAATATATAACATATCGTTTATATATATATAAATTAATGAAAATAAATATATAAATTATATATGTTACAGAGGAAGAAGAGATATACGTATTACATTAACATTACAACAGTAATAAAAATAAGAAACAGTGAATTGTTTTATGCTGTATATGTACAAAAATGACACAATTCAAACAAGTTTCTCGAAAAAAAAACGAGAATTTATTTAAAAATTTGTGGAAAAGTTACTGAACGTATAATGCTGCTAAGAATAAAAGAACGATTATCAAAAATTATTCTCCGAATTTTCACATTTAATTCTGGAAATCCCTCTTTCAATTTTATTTGTTTTACTCCCCTAATACAGAACTGAGTTATTTTAATTAAATCGTTTGAATTATTTAATTAAGTAAAAAATATTTTAACCAAGGCGAATATTATGCACGCGCAATTCAACAATTTGGTACACGATGGTATAAAAAATGTCCCATTTTTTTCAGTATATGAACCTGCAATAAAATCTTCTATTCCAAATAATTAAAATATTAAAATAAATATATCTTCTGGTCCAAATAATTAAAATAATAAGGTAAATAAATCTTCTATTTCAAATAATTAAAATATTAAAATAAAACTTCTAAATCTTCTACTCCAAATAATTAAAATATTAAGATAAATAAATCTTCTATTCCAAATAATAAAAATATTAAGACAAATAAATCTTCTATTCCAAATAATCAAAATATTAAGATAAATAAATCTTCTATTCCAAATAATTAAAATATTAAGATAAATAAATCTTCTATTCCAAATAATTAAAATATTAAAATAAAACTTCTAAATCTTCTACTCCAAATAATTAAAATATTAAGATAAAATAAATCTTCTATTTCAAATAATTAAAATATTAAAATTAATAAATCTTCTACTCCAAATAATTAAAATATTAAAATAAAACTTCTAAATCTTCTATTCCAAATAATTAAAATATTAAGATAAATAAATCTTCTACTCCAAGTAATTAAAATATTAAGATAAATAAATCTTCTACTCCAAATAATTAAAATATTAAAATAAAACTTATCTCATTTTACAACAAAAAAAAAGAAAAAAAAAATCGTGCACAGAGTCATACATTTCATTTTAAAACCCTGCGTCTCGGGATGTTAAATGTATTCAACGTGCATACTCGGCTTTCATTCCAACAGCATTCGTTCGATGCTCCGCGAAGCTTCATCGCGGAGAATCTCGGTCTGGTAATTACCCGTAACCTTGTTTCTCGCTAACAGTTTCGAAAACAAATGTTAAAACGGGTTCGTCGGTTCGTTTGCAGCTATGTTCCACTCCGATTCCGTTAATGCATCGTGACATGGATCGTTCGTCGGATCGGATAGCGGCGAACGATCGACCAAACATCCCGTCATATTAATCCCTTCGCCTAATCACTCATTCTTCCCTCAGAAACGCCGCGGCCACTCGAGCTGCAACGAGCTCGCAATATCTCTGTAACAGAATTCGACGTTGACGATGGTCGATCGAAAGAAGAAGAAAGAGACAAAGAAAAAAACGAGCGTACACATTTCATGGACGATGAATTTAGGTAAATGAACGGGCTGGATTGTGCGGCTATGATCTACAAGCAGAAACGAGGACGATCGTGTATGCGTTAAGGAATGTCGTGACCGTGATGAAACAATTTAACACACAGTGGAAATATTTAAAAGCATGACATAAGATCCATCCGCCGATCATTTATGGACGAACGTGCCTAATGTAACTATACGTCGTGAGTATTCAAAACGAAGCTTTGAAATTTTTCGTTCGTTTATCTTCTTTGTTATTTTATATTTTTATTATTTTACATCTTTTTATTTTATATTTACCTTTATTATTTTATATCTTTTTATTTTATATTTACCTTTATTTATTTTATACTTTGTTGTTTTATATTTATCTTTATTATTTTATATTTTGTTACTTTATATTTACCTTTATTATTTTATACTTTGTTGTTTTATATTTACCTTTATTATTTTATATTTTGTTATTTTATATTTACCTTTGTTATTTTATATTTTGTTGTTTTATATTTACCTTTATTATTTTATATTTTGTTATTTTATATTTATTATTTTATATTTTTTTGCTTTATATTTACCTTTGTCACTTATTATTCTTTTATTTTGTTTCTCGAGTCCATTCAAGTGGAAATTCAAAGCCACGAGATTGAAGATTTACAGCGAACGCATAGCAAGATGCAGAAACATGCTTGGTCGAGTTAAATATCGCCCATCTGTAACGTTTGGTTCTTCAAGTAAAGACGCATTCAACGATATTTTTTTCTCAATATCGTCTCCGTCTAGAATCGATGGAATTTTAAAGACGACGAGGAATGAGAGAATAATAACAACTTCGCGTACAACGTCAGAGGGAATTACGAAAATTGCAAAGACGACGAACGAGAGATGTAAAAGAAGAAGAAGAAGAAAAAAAAGAAAGAAAATAAAGATCGCATCGAGAGTGTTTCCAACACTCGTACCCTGTTACGCTTCTAGGAAGTCCCGCCTTAAAGGGTTAACGTTCGCGTAACGCCGCCAATTGGAAGCAGATCTCGCCGGCAGCTTCGTCAAAGCGGCTCCCCGGCTATTAAAGGCAACACGATTCTCTCGCCGGTACGTGGCAACGACAAAGGTCCGGGGAGGGAAGAAAGAAAAAAAAAAAGAAAAAGAAAAAAGAAAAAAGAAAAAGAAACGCGGGCTCGTGATAGCCCAGAGGGCAGATCGTGGCCAGGAAGATCCGAAGGATCGCGGATCGCCGGCACGAAACACAGTGTGGGGGCTCGGGGCTCGATTGGAAGGCCGGTGGTGTGTTTACCAGACCCGGTTTGGTTTCTTTCCGGCCATTTGCGTGAACATATCGTGAAACCAGGCCGATCGACCATTAATTCCCCGATACCTCCTCTTCCTCCTCCCTCACCCACTCCCACAAGGGAGAACCACAACCAGCCGCGCAACCACCGTTTCGTATCGTTTTCATCTTCGCGCTTCCGTCCGTGGTACCACTCGGTTTGCAATCCCCCTTTTCGATTTATGGTGTCCTCGTTGCCACGTTTCTCTGACCCCTCCGACGGGGATTACACCCGTTCCAGGGGGGGAGGGAGAGGGAAATATGCGAGCGGAGAAACGATCCGGGCGAGAAACTTATCCAGGAAATCCTGCGTTTATCGAGCATCGAGAGGAAGGCTAATAAATTCTGTTAAGTAGGTGTAGGTACTGCGTTCCGAACGACGTTCGGATTCTGAACGTATCGTGGCGAGTCTGTACGAAAGGTAAAAAAAAAAAAAAATGTAGGAATGAGATTTTGGGTGTTTTCGGGCGCGGATTTTTCTTTTTTTTTTTTTTCTTCTTCTTTTTTCGTGCTTCAAAGTCTTGGGTAACCTTCGTTTTTTTTTTACGAAGTTTTGGTATAATGTAAGTTTAGTAGTTTGAGATTTAATACACGATCTTTATAGTGCAATTGACAGTTGAGTTAGATAATATTTGAAAATATAAGACATATATGAGACAAAACATATATAAAGAAATATAATAAATATATAATAAATATAATAAATATAATAAAGCATATATAATAAATATAATAAATATAATAAAGCATATATAATAAATATAATAAATATAATAAAGCATATATAATAAATATAATAAATATAATAAAGCATATATAATAAATATAATAAATATAATAAAGCATATATAATAAATATAATAAATATAATAAAGCATATATAATAAATATAATAAATATAATAAAGCATATATCATAAATATAATAAATATAATAAAGCATATATAATAAATATAATAAATATAATAAAGCATATATCATAAATATAATAAATATAATAAAGCATATATAAGAAATATAAGGCAAAAACATCGTGATTTTCTCCGAAAATGAAAGTAGCAATGAACATTGAATTTTAATGCGGACATTTTAGTGCTTTAAAGTATCCTTTGTTTCAGACGAAACTTTGGTAGCTAGTATAATAAGATTTAATACACGCAAGTATTTAAATCTTTTATATTATTATTCAATTCAACTGTCTTGATACACAATTCAACTGTTTTAATACACAAATATTAATCTTTCATGTTATTTAATTCGACTGTGCATCAATTTTAATACACAAGTATTAATCTTTTATATTATTTAATTCATCTGTGTATTAATTTTAGTACGCAAGCATCAATTTTTTTTAATACAATTAAAAGTTGAATTAAAACGTAAGGGGCAATATTTATATATGCTTATATTGGTATAAATGTACAACTTGGTATAAATGCAAACGAAAATATAGAAGAATATGCAATATGTAGGAAAACAGGGGAATATGCTTCTCCACTGTATCTGTATAAATGAAGAATTTGAATTATACAATATGTCAGCGAATGAATAATCTTTTGAGACTTTTATAACTATATATGGAAAATTGTATTGTTCTTTAATAATAATCAAAGAATATATTGAAAAAATATAATTAATTATAATTATTAAATAAATTATAATAATAATATTATAATATTATTTATAATATTAATAATATTATAATATTATAATATTATTTATAACATTATTATTATATAATAAATTATATTATAATATTATTATTAGTATATAATAAATTATATTATAATATCATTAATAATATTATAATATTATAATATTATTAATTATTTATAATATAATTTATTAAGAGAATAACAAAGCTTTCGAGCGTACACAGATCACAGTGATAAATCAAATTAGAAAATTCTTACAAAAGTCGAGATTACTTTTGCAAAATGGAACTTCTCCAAACACATCCGTTCGATAAAATGATAAATTGAATCGTTGACTGACGCTCGCGCGCAACTCTAAGCCCTCTGTACAATTCTAATGGACAGACAATTTCTTCGATCGCTGTTCGAGAACACCGCCAACGGATCGAGTTCCTCAATTAGTGAATCAAACTCATTTCCATAATAACAGCCGCGTCTGAGCAACTGTGTATTGCTCGCTTCCCGTGTACATCGTACATCGGTGTAGATACGATCTGATCCACATTAATAGCGATTATCAGATTTCTCCTCCGGCGAAGAATGGAAACTCTATCGGTGTTCCTCCGTGCAATCTGTTCTCGATTCGATACGCTTTTCCTTGGCGAGGTGTGAGTCGTACGCGTTTGACAGACGATCGGAGACGACAGCGTTATCGACAGCAGATCTCGATGGACGAAGCAAATAATTTTAAGTACTTTACTTCCAACTCTTGTCGAGAGATTAATAAATTAAATAATTTCAAGTGTTCTATTTTTTTGGATTAATAGATTAATAGAATTGGATTAATAGAAATTTATCAAATAAAATATTTATAAATTATTCAAATAATTTTAAGTATTATATAAATTGTTTAAATGAATTATTTAATAAATTATTTAAACTGTAAATAATTATTTAATAAATTGTTAATAAATTAGATTATAAAAATTATTTAAACTGTAAATAATTATTTAATAAATTGTTAATAAATTAGATTATAAAAATTATTTAAATTGTAAACAATTATTTAATAAATTGTTAATAAATTAAATAATAAAAATTATTTAAACTACAAGTAATTATTTAATAAATTATTCAATTTATAAATAATTTTAAATAAATTACTTATAAATTATTTAAATAATTTTAAGTATTCTATTTTCAAATTCATGAGAAATTTAAAAATATGTAAGTTATAGTAAAGTACCTAAATAACTTTGTCCTTGAATATCTTCATTATTTTTGCAGATGTGAACAAATTTTATCAACGAAAGTTATTCAGTGATAATAGATGAGAGTGAGACCATACTATGGCAGTAACAATCTTTTTTATGTCCTTAGCTCCTTTTAATATTTGAATAGAAAGCTCGTTAGAAACATTATTTACTACGTGCACGCCACAATTCAATACAAATTTATAATCGTGCAATAAATTTACATGTGAAATTCTCTCCATCGCCATATTCATTTGTTTTACGACTCTTCTTTTCTCTCTACTCCATACATTTCAAGCCGTTTATCAAAGAACAAACAATCGAAGAGGATCCAATTATTAACGAGCATCGGCATCAACGAAAACTTGACCACACTTTCCATCTCTGTGAAACATCTCTCGAGGAAGCTATTAGCTGGAGATGGCATTAACGAGGTAATTCCAAGGTCTTATTTCCAGCTTCCTACAAGCTGGCCTCTCGCCTCCTCCACGGTCGTTGGAATTATTAGGTTTCGATCAGATCACCTCGATCGCTTCCTAGATCGACAGATCCTTCAACGAACGTTTCCTCGTTCCTCCAGTCCCTGGAGAGGAATTGCCTCTGTCCTTCTAATTAACTCACGAACAACTTCTGCTACGGAGATCAATGTCGAATTACATTGATCGGCGTAAAACGCAAAGAATGAGTGCAAAACCTAAACCTAACCTGTTGTGCGTTGTGCAGTGTGTAAATGTGTGTGCATGCGTAAAAAAGAACGAAGAGAGAGAGAGAGAGAGAAGAGTAAGTAGTGTTTAATGTGTTAACCAACAAATCTATTCTAAGTACATTTTTCGTCTTTGTCACTCATTCGTGTTCTAATCAGTATTTTCCACAGTATGATTTTAACACTGGAAGGTTAAAGTGGTCGAAAGTGGACCAATTTATAATTTTCCATGGAAATTTCATAACTATTTTATTTTATATTTTGTATTTTATATTTTATATTTTCTATTTTATATTTTCTATTTTATATTTTATATTTTATATTTTACATTTTATATTTTATATTTTATATTTTATATTTTTAAAATTTTTATATTTATTTTTATTTATTGAAATTTTATATTTATAATTTTATTCATAACAATATATTTTTAGATACTCGAGTTTCGATTTTTAATAAAACATATTAACAAAAGCTTGTATTCTTTATTGTAATAAAGTAGCTTGCACTTTCATTTCTTTGCTACGAATACTATACTTTAATCGATAGTTCTAGTGTCAAAAAAAGTGAAGAAATCTCTTCAGATCTCCAAAATCTACTTCAACTATAAAAAAAAAAACACCACTACTGTCACATTATGGTTCCTTTTGTACCAAATAACTTACATTCATAAAGTCTTTTCATGTCATTCAAAAATTAATAGGTATTTTTTTAGAGAAAGTTATCAAGCCTCTGGTATACTATTCTCAATAATGAAACCTCAATATACAATTCACACATCGTATATAAACAAACGTACTTCCATCTAAATTGTAAGATTGTAAATCACAGTCCATTGTGTCGGATGAACGCACGCCTGTCATGTGCGCGTTTGACGCTTGTAGGAAATCTCACTTTAACAGGCCATTGCATCGGAGCGTTGAGAACGTCCGCGAGTCCTCGAAGCTCGTAAAACAAACACACGAGTAACGTTGAACGTCAGTACGAAGCAATTCAAAACCGGATGATCCGAGGGAGATAGGGTGAGAAGCGCGAAACACGGCAAACGAACACTATTTCACGCCGTGTTTCGCTGATCCGCCGCGTTGCCATCGTAAACGCACAATTTTGCTTCAAGTTAGCTACGAACGATGAGAATTTCGACTCACAATTGCATCCCTGGAAACAGAGATGGATAAAAGAATTTAGGGTGTCATTAGCTTGTTAAAGGAGGAACAAGCTGACTCGTTTGCTTTCGAAGACGTTGAAGAATCTTCGTCCTCATTTCTATTAGAAGCGAATCACGGCATATTTATATCATACTAAAGAGTAAAATCAATACTTTCGTTGATTTTTGAACAAGTCGTAGTGTAATATATTCTAATATAATATTATATAATTTAATATATTATAATATAAGATTATAATTTAATATATTATAATATAAGATTATAATTTAATATATTATAATATATTATAATTTAATATGTTATAATATAATATTATAATTTAATATATTATAATATAGTACAATAGGAAGTTTGAATTTGTAAAATTTCAATTTGATATTGAAATTTTATAAATCGTGTCGTATTTTATAAAAATATTATCGTAAATAATATGTTGTCTAGCTCCAAAAAATTTGAATCTTAACGTCATTCATAAAGTCAGCTTTATTCGTTGATTTCTAAATAAGTCGTATAATATAATAGGAAGCTTGAGTTTATAAAATTTGATATCGAAATTTTATAAATCGTGTCACACCGACATCCAAGTTTTCGAAAGATTCAAATCTCGAAATATGTTGAAATTAAACACTTCATTGTTTTGCTGTTTTCTGCTTAGTTTAATATTTTTTGCTCGACAAAAAGTGGCGAAAGTGAATTTTTCAAGTTTTCAATATCTCTCGGTAAGCTAAGTAAAATATCGTAAACAATGTGTTACCTAGTTCCAAAAAATTTGGATCTTAACATTACGTCATTCATAAAAGCCAGCAATTCAAATTGAAAGTCCTCCAATTGTTCAAAAACTCGAAAATCGTTCCCTAACCAGGGCCATCAAAATTAAAATTAATAAATGATTAGCGAGATATCATAGATATCGTGGATCTTCACTACACAATTATACAAATATTCTGATGATTTTCAATACAGTAAGTATTATCTTATTCGTGAAGCTACGAAAATTAATTAAGTTTCATAAATTTCCATTCGTTCTTTACATTTCTCCCAGATATCTCTCCTCTCCTACCACTTTCCAATCATTTACTAACAACCAAACCACAAGATAAACAAACGAACAACGAGACGAAATATACAAACTGAACAGAATGAACGACAATCGCAAGACAAAAATACTACCATCGACGAATGGCATTATAAATATCAGGCAAAAAAAGAAAGAAAGAGAAATGAGAAAAAATGATGATCAATCGCGTGGAATAGGAACAACAACCGTTTAAAAGATAAACAAGATGGATGAACCGGAGTAATGTCGGTAGATGAATCAGTGAAGATTTAATGAAGGAAGAAGCAAACTATACGCGTGATGTTGATCGTTCTGGATGATCTACGGCAATGGACGAGCAATGAAACGAACTTCTAGCCAGGATATATAAAACAAACAGGAGGGGAGCGGAGAGAGCTGTTCGACGGCAAGAAAGCTAGTGCTACAGCGAGGAGAATAACCGGAGGGAAACGCGAGTTTCCTACAGTTAACATTTATTTAACCGAACCACGCTGGTGGCTAATAGATTGTTTTGCTAATCAGAGGGAAATCAATTCAACACGAGCGGAACACCATCGGTTCTTGTTATTTTCCATTAATGAGAAAATTTTCTCGCGCCGATTCGTACGCTCGCGACGCCATCACGGAGTACGCAACAAATGCAGATAGTAATCGCGGGTGTTAATGAGTCGATGTACCTTTGGATAATTGAATACGGGGATGTAGTTAACATTATATTAAGCCTCTTCCTTGTTTTCTTTTTTTTTTTTTTTTTTTTTT
>NW_025108729.1:0-1509 GCF_011392965.1 Frieseomelitta varia
ACCTAAAATCATGGACACAACGAACCACCCATGAAATGCCCATAATTACACTACCCTATCAACTTCATACGCCCACGCGGTTCGTAGAAACCAAAACAATGAAACGATATGTAACTTTACGTTGCAGAAGTAGTATTCCTGGATCTCAAAACATTCATCATTTTCGCAGACTGGAAAAACAAACGAAGAAAATCACTAACCTAGTATCATTACTAACAGTTGTCATAAATAAACTAACGAGTACATCAAAGTGAAATCACTTGGTGTAGCACTCTGGAACGCTAATTGTCTTCCCTAGCATAAAAACGAGTTAGAATTCTTCTTAAATAACCAAGTCATACAAATAATGCTCATTTCTGAAACGCATTTTATAAATAAAAATTTTCCTAAAAATACACGGATATAAACTCTATCATACACAACAATGTAGTGGATGAGCCCATGGGGGCTTTGCAATTACCATCATCAATCCACTGTGAAACACTATGAACTTCCATCGTTCGAATCAGACTACCTCCAATGCAACGAATTTGGCGATAGAAGACTGGTATATACCACTATCTGCGGTATACTGTCCCCCTAAACACAATTACTTCAAAGACAGTTTTGACCACTTCTTCGAAAGCATGGGAGGAAGATTCATTGCAGGCTGCGACTTTAATGCCAACTGACAACATCCACAATGGGAAAGAATCATCACTACAGGAGGTAGGAACCTCTTAAAAAGTATGAACTCTAACAAATTCAATTATTTAATTTCAAACAAATCCACATACTGGCCAACCGATCCAAACCAACTACCCGATCTGCTGGACTTCTTTGTGATCAAAAATATCTCTCCGAGTTACACAAAAATCAGCTCTTCGCTAGAACTTCCCTCAGATCATACACTTGTCATTGTAGTTATTAATTCATCAATTATTAACAACCGGCCAAACAGGCAAATTCACAACCAACTTAGAAACTGGCAAGAATTTAGGGAAGCTTTCAACACATCCTTGCCAACCCCGTTGCCGCTATGAACAGAGAATGATATTGACACAGCAGCGGATTGTTTCAGCAACAACATAATAAATGCGATCCGTTCTTCTTCAGCCAATCAGGAATTCATAAGAAATCAACCCTATCCGGACTACATAAAGAGAAAAATCTCAGAAGAATATAAACTCAGAAGAATATGGCATTCTAGTAAACTACCTGAAGACAAGCGTAGGCTTAATAAAGCTACGGTAAAACTGACGAAAGTCCTCTGTAACTTAGAAAACTACTGCTTTCAAAAATATCTAGGGAACTTGTCGCCCACTCCAAACAATTCCTCCTATTCGCAATACGCAAGGAGGATGGGCTCATAGTCCTACAAATAAGGCGAATGTGTTTGCTCTCCACCTGACTGAAATATTCAGACTTCATTGTCTATCGTCCAACTTGGAAGAAGCAGAAATCCTAGATTACCTACAATCTCTTTTCCAGATGTCCCTTCCTATCGTACCTTTTACAGCCGCGTAAGAG
>NW_025108730.1:0-1511 GCF_011392965.1 Frieseomelitta varia
TATAATATTGTAATTATATATGTAATTTAAAGGTAAAAAAATTATATACATATATTATATAGTAATATAATTATATAATATTGTAATTATATATGTAATTTAAAGGTAAAAAAATTATATATATTTGTAATTTTGAAATATTTCAAGGCAACGAAACAAACGAAAGAAAATATGTGCTTGAAAATTGTTTGGAGAAATCTGACGCAACCGACACAATGCAGAAACAAGTTAAATTTATCTCCAATCATTTTAATTTCGCAAATATTTGATTTTTACGAATTATGACGGAAATTCAAGTTCTCCTTCCCTACATTTTAAATTTTCAATAGTTCCCTTTCTATGGAAATAAGTTTCAAAGGATAAAATGTCAAGTTCATGTAAATACCAATGAAATTAAACATTTCTCAAAGAAACAACAAAAAGAAAAATTCATTGTTTTGTTATAATTCGACTCGATCGTTGAACAGCAAGCACGTTCACTGTGTTACCCGTCATCGCCTAGAAATAATTAAGCACACCAGTGCACACTCTCCAAATAAAACAAAACGCTTAATCCACGATGTACAGACAGCCGTTTAATCGAATTCGAAAAATCGTCAAGGGGGTAATGAAATTTTCGCCGCGAGGACAACGAGGATCGGAGGACGTGCAATAAATTGGCGAGGAATCGTGCGTCTTCGACCGCGCTGTTAATTGCATCTCTCCAGACTCGACAGACAATCTCGTATTTTTATGACATTTCGACCGTGTTCCACGCGCCGATCGCCGCGAACCGACGGCTAGCCTCTCTTGGTCGCGCGAGCTCGTTGACTCTCTACGTAGAGCGTCTCAGCGATACGAAATGATGTAACTCTCTCCCAATTAACATTGCTTCTTTTGCCTTTCTTTCGATGAAAGAATCATTCGCTCGAGCGCATCGTCGTTGTTGCACTGTCGCTTCGAACGAAATTCTAGGAGAGAAAACAAAGTCGTGGACGACTTTGGTATCGACAAATTTTTGACTTCACGATACTGTAATTTTTGGATTATTTCGGATGGACCATTCCTGCGTTTAGTGTATGTGAAAAATTTTGATTTTAGAGTAGATTCTCGAATTTCAGAGATAGACGATTGTTGCGTTTAGCACATTTAAATTTTTGACTTTAGAGTAGTGTAACTTTTGAATTTCACAGATGGGCGACTGTTGTGTTTTATATTTACGCGTGAAGACATTTAAATTTTTGACTTTAGAGTAGTGTAATTTTTGAATTTCAGAGATGGGCGATTGTTGTGTTTTATATTTACACGTGAAAACATTTAAATTTCTGATTTTAAAGTAGTGTAATTTTTTAATTTTAGAGATGGGCGATTATTATTGGGCGAATTTATTATGTATTATACTTACAGGTGAAGACATATAAATTTCTGATTTTAGAGTAGTGTAACTTTTAAATTTCAGAGATGGGCGATTGTTGTATTTTATATTTAAAGGTGAAGACATTTAAATTTCTGATTTTAGAGTAGTGTAATTT
>NW_025108731.1:0-1516 GCF_011392965.1 Frieseomelitta varia
TCGGGATTGAATTCGTCGGGATTTGGATAAATGTCGGGATCACGATGTATCGCCAGTGTAGGAATCCATACCATTAAACGCCTTGGTATAGTGAGCTTTGTATTTCTGAAAGTATAAGGACGAACAGCTCTTCGTGGCAGCACACCGATTGGTGGATATTTCCTTAACGTCTCTGCAGAAATACATTAAATGTTATATAAATATCGTGAAATTTCATTTTAATTAAATAAGAAGGAAATAAATTATCGATTTAGCAAACTACAACCAATATTTTCACAATTGTTTCTTAGCTACAACTTATGAGAAACAGTCTTTTTCTATTTCGTATGTAAAACTGCGTACATGCATTTTACAAGAAAGTAAAAAAAATGAAGCGAAGGGGAATCTTCGTTTTTGAGAAAAATGTGGCAATTTTTATAAATGTCTCCAAGATCGCATACTTTTCATGGTATTTCTGGAAAACTAAGATATTAAGATACAAAGTATTAAATATAAGAGACTGAATAGGATACTAAGCAAAAACTTGGTAAATAAGATGTTATATTACAGCAAGATATATTATGTATCTTAAAAGTATAGTATAATATATATTTTATAGTAAAAGTATTAAAAGTATTAAATAAGATACTGAGTAATAAAATGTTTTGGTAAGATACTAAAGTACTAAAATACTCGCGTATTTTCTTCTGGTATGAGTTTATTCCTCTGCTGAGACACGTACCTTTGTACACTTTGTCCAAATACTTCATGTCGTTCACATTTTCGTATTTAAAGTCCCCATCGTTCCTCGCGAAGTTTTCATCGATCTCTTGACGCAACTTGTCTTGAATATCGGGATTCAGGGCAAGTTCGTAGAGGGCGTTGGTCATTGTCGTCGATGAAGTCTCAAAACCGGCAACGAAGAAACCGAAAGCTTGTGCCGCCAACAAATTGTCTGTTATTTCTATAAGAAAAGAAGAAAATTTACAATTTTTTTGTGTTAATTGTACAAGTATATCAATTAAATTACACTGATTTATCGTATGAATAATGTACGTAGTCGTAGGTTTTTCTATGAAATGGTTATTCATCAGCAGCTGATCATTTCTCTTCGATAATTTTTTGATCCACTGTTATTTTTATACATACTGCTATTTTTATATATGCAGTTCCTCATTTGATTTTTAAATACAAATCAGTTCTCATTTGTCAACACAAATTAAAAATACAAAATTGACATCAAAATACAGGAAGTATAAAAAATATCTCTCTATTAGCTTCGATACTTTCAAATACTTGCATTTGATCGAGAAAGAATAATACAATTCACTCGTTAGTTAAATTTGTAGTTCTCGAAAATGAGGCTTCTCTAAATGAGTAATTGCTATTCTTTCGTCTGGTTTTATTACATATATTTCACTCGGGAATGTCGCGACAGTGGAAATGTCAGAATGTAGTGTCATAGTGAAACTTCGACGTTACTGCAAACTTACTAATGTCGCCCATTTTCTCTGGATGTTCCTTCAGCTCCATTAGC
>NW_025108732.1:0-1519 GCF_011392965.1 Frieseomelitta varia
ATTTCCCGGGGCGCAGGGAGGGGACCAAAACCTTCCATCCGCGAGAAGGAAGTCTCTGTGAAATGCCTTTGGACAACGTCCAAACTCGGGGGAGTACTTGTTCGGGATCTCCCCGATCACTCGCTTCTGGTTGAACTGGTAAATTGCGAGTGGGAAAAGTTTCACTGACTTGGGAACTGGAGCATTGCTCCGTGTGAGTTGTCCCGTTTGCTCGGCGTGGCCAGCCGGCTGACGCGCCTCTGGCGTTCCGTGAATTCGCATTTGTGCGCATTGCCTTCCTTGCGGGGAAAATCTGGACAAGGTTAGTTGCCAGATTTTCCAAGTAGTCGCTTGTCTGAGCGGCGTTCGCTCCCTCCACGAGGGTGGCGCGACACTGCCGCTCTGGTAGACAGAGTTTTCCCACTGACCACTCCGTGGAGTCGGCTCCGGTCGTTCGCTACAGGTTGCGGAGTGTTGCGCACCCCGACGCGCTCACCAGTTGAAAGAGGCGTATTGTCCTCGTCATGCCTGCGACCCAGCGGGGTCTCCGGCGTAAGACCCGGAGTTGATTGCGTCGGAGGGGACGACTTCTTGTCTGAGCCCATGGATGATTTTCTTGCCCTCGGAGGTGACTTCCTCGTCGGCGGGGTGACCCTGGGATTGCTGGAAGAGGGGGGGGGGGGGTGCTCAGGACTCTGACCGTTTTTCTGGCAGCAGCCGCTGTAGTCGTCGTCGTGGATGGAGCCGTCCTTTTCGACGGCGCTGCGCGACCCGCACGTAGTGCGACGATGCTGTTGCTGGAGGCTGTGGTGGCTGGCTTCATTGGCCCAGGTGGAATAGGCGCCTTCCCTCCAAATGTTCGTGGCCTCGCAGACACCGGCGCGGTGCTGCGCGGGGTGGCGCTCTTCCTAATCGGCGGTGCTGGTAGAGTGGGAGGGCACGAGGACGCGCGTTGCCGAAGCATCGCGGCCCTCGTGACCCTCCCGCTGATGGTAGCTGCTCCGTTGTTACTGCTGTTGCTCCCCACCCTGGGTGCTGTCTTCTTCTTTTGTTTGAGTTGGGAGATCTACTTAGGCGCGAAATCAGCGTTGTCGCTGTTATCCTCCCACTGCAGGGACTGCGCAGACGCCGTTCTCGTCGTCCTCCTCGTTGGTTGGCTACGTGTGGTCGTCATCTACGCCGCGCACTCCGAGGACTCAGGGCTGGTGGTGGTTGCTTGCAGTGGCGAGTCGATACCCGCGGCACGTCGAGACACCGTCTCGGTGCTTGCCGGGTTGCTTGAAACTAAAATCGGCGGGGTTGGAGAGCACGAAGACATACGTCGAAACTCCACCGGTGTTGCGTGGAGGTAGCGGTCGCTACACTACCCCCCTCCGAGTCGCTCGACCTGGAGGGGAGAGCAGACGATACTTTATTCGCGTAAATCCGCGGTTCTTAGTCTTCTTGTACTTCTATGTAGGTTCCGTCGAAATGGTGGTTTCCTTTCCTTTTACATCTATTAAAAATACAGTATCCGAGATGTGTTTGACCACGCGATATG
>NW_025108733.1:0-1521 GCF_011392965.1 Frieseomelitta varia
CACAAAACGAAACAATGTGGTTCGAGAAAATCAAAGAAGAAATATTATCAGTGAAAAGAGAAATCGTAGAAGAAAGAAAAGAATGGACGGAACAGATAAGGAAGAAGAGAGAGGCCTGAGGAATAAGAAAGAAGAAAAGAACTGAAGGGCTTGAAAGTGTTTATGATGCGAGGATAATGTAGGAAGTGCTAATGTGAGAAAATGAGTTTCGTCTCAGAGTCACTGCCTAGACTTATCAGTGGAGCTGATGGCAGCGACCCCTTACCCCAGACGCTTGTTATTCTAACTACTCGACGGTCACCCATCCTAGCGGTGTTCCGCACTCTGCTTAACATCGAATATCGCTAGACTTCGACGCTAGGCGCAGAGCCACTTGCTTGTACAAGTCGGTGTTCGAAACTCGTACTCGAGGGACTCTAGGCCGCTACAGAACGACAGGCTTGGGCACAAGATGGATAGAACAAAGAGAGAAATGAGATGAAGAAAAAAAGAAGATAGAAAAAAGAAAGGAGAGAAAATTAAGAAGAAACAACAACATTATAAAGAGAATCAAGTGGCAGAGAGCTGTTTTAAGGGGACAAGAGGTGCAGAGTTTTCTGAAAAACGAGGTGAACACAGAAGCAAGCGTGGCAAAAGAGAAAAAAATTAGGGGAGAAAGGGGAAACAAGTCTAGTGGTGGTAAAACTGGGAAGCGACAAGAAAATGGGAAGTCATTCTAAAGAAAAAAAACCTGAAGGCGTATCCATTGAAGACAATCTCACCAGAGAGGAAAGAGAGATATAAAGCAAGTTAAGAGCAAGTTAACAGCCAGAAAAGAAAGAGAGAATGGAAAAAAGGTGAAAGTAGGATACCTGAAAATAAAAATAGAGGGTAAAACGTACATATGGAATGAAAAGAAAAGAAAATTAGAAGAGGGAGGAAAGGACAGAGAGAAATGAGAAAAGCAGTGGGGCTGACGGGATGAAAGGGTAAGGAGGGGGAACAGGGCTGAGGGAATGTTTTTGGAATATCGCGTGTACCCTTTCTTAACAATAAATATGAAGAAAGAGATATTTAGAAAGTTTTGACGTGATTGGGTGGACCGAAACATGGATAGATGAAGAAGGATGAAAGAAATTGAGAAACAATCTATCTAGACAATTTGAATGGAACTGCATACCTACCGCAAGAGAAACGAACAAGCGGAGCAAAGGAAGGAATTTTGATGGGAGTAAATAGTCCTGGGATAGGTCAAGTTCAGACCATGGAAAAAAAGTACTCTGAAAGACTATTCAGTGCACTATAGTCGATAAAAAAAAAGAAAAAACTAGATTTGATTCAGAAAGATTTCGTACGTTGGTGTTCATAGAGAATCTGAATCAGATATATTTGTACGTTGTTGTACGTATTCGTTAATAAGTGGCCAATAAAAGTATATACAGGTCCAGTTTTTCGAACAGGTCCTCAATACAAAGCACCAATTTTCAAGAGATAATAACATTATAAATAAAAATAATAAAATTGTAGCAATTATACGGAACA
>NW_025108734.1:0-1529 GCF_011392965.1 Frieseomelitta varia
ACAATTGGTAGCAGAGCGTGGTTGATTTTACAAAGTTTGCGATATAAAAAGACGTTAGATAGTTCGAGAAGAAGAGAGAAGGTTGAAAAATATGGCGGACCTATATAACACTATGAACCGCTCGACGATTCAAATTACTTCGTATGGAGTGGAAAAGTAGAAGGTATCTTGAAATCAAAAAGGCTCTGGAAAAAGGTGATAATCGATCGAAAAGGAGACGAATATGATAATAAATGGAAAGAGTGGAACGAATGAGACGATAATAATTATACAACGAAGACAATAATGATCAACACTATGAGTAAGGCACTTAAATATAGCCACGAAGAAAGTGCGGACAAATTATGGACATCGATCAAACTAAATATGGCCGCGAAAACAAAAGAATTAGAAACTAGAGTTCTTAACGAACTAACGACAAATTTGAAAATAGGGAGAGATGAGACTGTTGACATACATAAACTTTTCCCTCGCGATTTTGGACCAAGGACAGAATTTTCATTATGGATTTTCGACAATGTTGCAAATGATCATGATTTTATCCGGCACATAATGTTCACAGATGAGTGCATTTTTCATACCAATAGCATGATTTGTCATCAGAATTATCGAATGTGGGCCAAAGATAGTCCGCACTGATTTCAAGAAAGTAACAACCAATACCGAAATGCCGTGATGGTCTGTTGCGGAATTCATAACAGAAGAGTGAACTGATTGAACCTTATTTTTTTTAGGAGACTGTTAGCAATTTATTTGAGGTTTTCGGAAGTAATTTATCTATTATTTTCAACAATATGCAAGAAATACTGATGCAGAAGTCAGTCCTTCAACATGACGGTGCACCTGCACATTATGCTACAAGAGTTCGAAATTTGTTGAACAATACGTTAATTAATAAATGGATTGGACGCGGCGGACCAGTTCAGTGGCCTCCAAGATCGTCGGATCATACATCATGCGACTTTTTTCTATGAGGGTATTTCAAAGAGCAAGTCTTTCAAACTCCAACTGACAATACCGATGAACTACGCCAAAGAATCACAGCCGCATGTAAAACAATATCACCTGAGACCTTGGCAGAAGTTAAAAATAATTTTTTAAAGCGACTTCAGATGTATTATGAACGATGACGGTCATGTTGAAGGATAAGGTAAGAGAATTTTAAATTCAGGTTAGTATCTTGCCGTACTTTAACGAGTTTGATTCGTGATATTAATTTTGTACTAAGCATGAATATCACGAGTCAGACTCAAGGACTGATTGGGCCAAACATAAACATCACGAGTCAGATTCAAGGACTGAAGTGTCACGGTGTGATGGTGTCGAAATGGGAGGAAAGAAAAAACAGCGATAAAATGATTCCCGTCCGTGAAGCAGGAACCGCACTGAAGAGAACACCTTTTAAACTTGCACTAAATTTCCAAAAACAAAAAAAAAGACACCTCGACTTATTTTATCCGGATGTCACTTCAACCCTTATTCCTATCCGTAGAAAAGGAACGAGTGCAGGACGTAAATAAAAAGATGTG
>NW_025108735.1:0-1530 GCF_011392965.1 Frieseomelitta varia
TGTACATAACCAAGTCGTAAATCTTCCAATTATGCATTTATTTCTCACTTTTAAGCTCCAACCGAACACTTGTAATTTTCTTAGCATTTTTTGAAAAGAGGCGTTCGAAAAATAATTAAAATTCTTTTATATATATATGATGATAAGTTTACAAAAATCAACGCGTAGGTCAATGTCTGACTCGCGGGTCATAGGTTCGCCATCGTTGCTATAGAGAGACAGGAATCGGACCACACGTCTTTGTAGAAAATTTGAAAAAAAAATTGAAAACAATTAGATAAAGCAAAAGCAAAAAGAAAAAAAAAAAAAAAAAGAAAATTGCATCAAAAAAGTCGTCACGTTGTGAAGAAACAATATTTAATATACGTATACGTATTAGAAATGAAATTATTTTCACATGTCCTGTACTGCATTATAGTTTCTTTCACACCATTGCAGCAACGAGGCTAATATTGAAAAATTCGAAAAACTATTAACGTTTACTCGAATTGTCTGTTCGGTGTTCAAGGTGTTAACGAGAGAGAGGGAGGGAGAGAGAGAGAGAGAGAGGGACACACGATCAGACGCGAAGAGTAATTAGAGTCGGAAGCTCCTCTGGTTTCCGGTCTCGTTATACTGACAAATTGCCGATGCTCTCGTTTCATCTATCATTCCGGCCGGTTTCCGAAACGAGAGCCTCGCTCTCTCGCGATACCATCGCGCGGCCAACTAAATTTCAACTTTATCGTCGTAACAATTGCCGTCGTCATTATCATTACGGTTGATACCGATTGCAACCGCGCAGACGTAGCCCAGAGCGATGCTTTCATCAACCTGGTATAAATAATAAATTACTCGTAATGCCCGCGCCGACTGCAGTTTAACGTTCAACAACGTTACGTTCGCGTACGTTCGCGATGATAACGTCCACGTTTGGCAACCATGGCCCCTCCCCCCTCCCCGCTGTTGCCGTTTTATTGCACGGGAGGAACGTGTACGTAATTTATCCCCATAATCTTCTAAAATGCCTCGTCGTTTAATTTTATGTAAATTCGTAATTTGCAATTTGCGATCGTTAATTGTAATATTTCGAAAACTCCACGCACGCCGGAGGTATTTTGTTAGAAATCGTTGCTCTCTTGAAATTGTCACGAGCTTTTTCGGTCGTTCTTTTTTTTTTTTTTGTAAAGAACCGTCTTTTTTCAGGAAAATAGTCTCGCTGAGAACTGAGTAGCTCGCGTAATAAGTCTGAGAACTGATTTTCTGAATTGCACTGTTAACGAGGATATTGAATTGTTCTTAAAACTGTTTTTCTTTTTTTATCTTTTTTTTTGTCGAAGAAAAGAAAATAAAAATCTCTTTCGAATAACAAAGGTTGCCTGGAGGGATGACAAGTGGTCGAATTTCAGTTTCAAAATTTTGCAAGACAAGTTTTTCATTGAATAAAATTTTTTATTTCTCGCGGAAAACTCGGCTTTCGTTTGCACGCAAACGAAAACAGAAAATCAAAGTATTGATAGAATCCAGCCTTCGTTTGTACGCACAAAAAAA
>NW_025108736.1:0-1536 GCF_011392965.1 Frieseomelitta varia
TTAAAATTTAATGTTCCTGAAAAAAATGTACGACTTCTCGATATTCTCGTGAATTCCGATTTTCTCAAGTGTCCCGAAATTATCGAGAATTTCGAGAATCTTGTATTATGAAATATTTTCGGATCGAGACCCAATCCCGAAATAAATTCTCGATCCAATTTGACCCGACATTTCCCGGATTCTCGCACATTTCTATTTCGCTAGGAAGGAGATAGTAGTGATCCTTACTTACGGATTAACAAACTGCAATATACTTTTCCTAGATTTTTAACTTTAGAAGACGGGAATGAGCTAAATTACTCGGGCTCAATAATACTAGTCAATACATGGTCAACCATGTATCTTATATCTTTCGCTGGGAAATTCCATAAAATAGACATTCCATTATAATGGATATCTACGATTTTCAATTTCCTTAGAAGATCTTTTACAATCCACGGCTTTATCGAATATCGTGTTTCCTTTTACAGTCCTAGACAAAAAGATGGCACGTGTGTGTTATCTTCAATTTCTCGAGAACGAGTTGAAATTTTTTTAAACGCAAATGGTACGCAAATACGAAAACGTAAATAGGAGAAATTTACATATTAAAAAAAAAAAGAAGAAAAAAAAAGGAAATAGCCGTTCGACAGGTCAAAATAAGAACTATCCCCCCCTAACGCGCCTGTAATTAATAATTGACTATTACCCCGTTTTTAACCCGGGATTACCCACGTGGGGTTACTAATGCCGGGATATACCTGCACTAGACCCCCAGGTGGGTAAATCCAATGTTAATACTAAAGTTGTATAAGATTTCTTCCAAGTTCGAAACATCTCGTCTCCCCTGTGGATATTAAGGGATGGCGAGGAAGGAGGTATTATGTCCTGGAAAACTTCATTATTACTTAGAGCCCGCGACGACTAACCCCCCCCCCCTTTTTTGCATCGTGCAAGGATTCTGCACAAAGATAGGGGTGGGAGCGGCCCCCCTCCCCCCTCTCCCTCACTCCTTGCACGAATTCCTCCTTTCTCTCTCGGCATGAAACTGAGAGTGTGAGATGTGATTGGCTCTGCGAATTTCTTCGTCCTCCTCGGCCATTACTCGAATGGGCTTGCGCGAATTTCCTTCACTTCTCTGGCACACTTAACTGAGAAGGAAGCAGCATCATCTTACACATTATTTTGCTGCTTGAATTTTTTTGTCAGCTGGGGCCATATGCAGCTTTTCCCCAGGTGTCGTCGGGTTTGGGCTCTCACAATGATGGGGAGAGGATCCGGATTGATTTTTCTCCTCTCCTTGGCTCACGGCAAAGTGAGAAAACTTCTGTTACAGAAAACCAAGGAGAAATACCATATAGCCAGCCAGGATTCGAACAGCTGGAGTCCTTCGCCGTTGAATGCAACTACCTTGTCCACAGCGCAGATAGTTCTATGGTGTTCCTGTATCTTACCAATCCTTATATGATAAATATAACCGAAAATATCTATTTCAGAAAAATTTATACCATTGTTATTGTCCACAACGAGAAATGTTGTTACAAAAAAATAAATAGT
>NW_025108737.1:0-1538 GCF_011392965.1 Frieseomelitta varia
TTGAACATCATAAATTCTATTTTCATAAAAATCTATTCTTATATAACTTAATTTGTAATCCTATCATTTACAACATGTGACGTATATTTTTTATTGAAATAATAATTATGCGATAATTATGTGATAAATATGGTATATCTTCTGGGATGCATACATAAATACTTAAAGCAAAGAACAAGTAAACAATACATAAAACAAATCTTGTGTACAATACATAGAATAAATCTTACGTAATGAGAAATATAAACAATATTTATTTATATTTACAACTATGATAAAAAAAATTATATTATATTTATGAGTACATTAATAAATATAAATAAATATAAACAATTAGGAAGTTAATTTTTTTGTGACTTTTATTGAAATAAACATATCGTTAACTGTTGTCGATCAATGTATGGATAAAATTATTCATAAGTCATTAAGGAGTCTTCATCATGCATGTAAGTATAATTCTGAAATATCATTTGTATATCTGTGATTTTAACGGTTAGGAAACTTAAAAAATATACGTGTATATGTATACAGAACTGCGTAAAAAAAACTTTTTAAGGGAGATCTCAATATTTAATGATCTAGAAAAATTGACGTTTCAAGAAGCTACAATGACAGAAATGTATTATTATGTTTATTGATATTTTCATTAGTAGACTGCGGATATTGAAGTACTTATATGACATGCCATAATGCAAAGTTGCACAGGATGCACATAATAAAAAAGAAATATATAGAATTGTCAAAATATGCTTTCTATAATCTCCGTATAAAATAGCTTTCTGCCACATTTATTAATTAATTACATTCTCTAAAGTACGAACCTACATAGTAAACCGCAATCTATTTACCAGAAATAATATTATTTTCTGATGTGATTAAATTCAGTACTTTTCACTTTGACGGAACAGAACTCGCATTGAGAAGGACTAATATTGAATTGGATTCTAAAATTGTCCCGTCAACGGAAATTAAAATGATGGACATGTTACAGGATATACATGGTGCAGCGAAATTGTGTACGATGAGTCGATTGTGTTGATGAAATAACGAATACTTGTTACAAGTAATGAATCATACAGTAATTAGAACAATTTCTCAGATCGTAGATGTATAACAAACAATAACGATATATAAGGTAAGAACCTTTAATTAAAGTAAAAGCAATAATTTCTATCAACATTTTCTTGATTATAATTTTTGTTTCGTTTCATGATTTTTTTATGCTACATCATTAAATATGGGATAAGAGTCACTAAAGTCGCCGAGTATTAAGAAATTATCTTAGCATGGAAAGCTGTTGAATGAGAGTATATTAAAGTCATGTAAATTCTCTCTTGATCCATTGTAATAGAAAGAAATGAAAATATAATTCTATTTTGAAACTCTTCTTGCTTTAATATCTCGGATAAATATTATTATAGAATTGCTATATACATTGGAATAGCTTCATAATGAACATGAGTCAAACTTCAAAAAAATATCGCAGCATCAAATACGAATAATTAAAAATTATTTTGCGTGCTTAAGGAGTATAAAAG
>NW_025108738.1:0-1544 GCF_011392965.1 Frieseomelitta varia
TCGATTTATTATGGTCTTATACTTTGAATGAATATATATATATATATATATATATATATATATATATATGTACACATTTTATAATATAAAAAAAATTTTATATAAAATATATATACAAAATACAGTTTCATATAAAATATATCATATAAAATACAGTTTTATAAAAAAAAGTGAAACATGATAAAAGAATGCCTCTACTTTATAACATAACGTAACGTAAAAAAAATTTTATGACATAAAAGCAATTTTATGATACAGCAGCTTTGAAAATACGATTGTATTTGATACACTGTGTTCAAAATTTACAGAAATACACGCGTACCACCCGTCGAATAATTCTATATAATCGTGTCTTGTATTATTTGGTAATCGAATTCCTCTTTAAACGGAAATGCTGCCAACCTAACCGTATATAATCCTGCAACCGACTCCATAAAGATACGTTTCTGATAAAGATTTTCGCTGGGGAATACCCCGGTGTAGCTTGAGTTTCAGGGAAATTGGAATATAACGGAACCGCAAAAGGGGGAGAGGCACAGGCAGCCTCCTCGAGTTCTACGTAGAAGCTCGTAGATATATTTGCCGACAGTCGCGGAGAGCAAAAGCGTCCGGGACACGGCGACGAGAATAGTAACTGGTAAACGAAGTTGACACGATAGAAATCGGCGTAGCTCCTAGGGAGACTATGAGCATCCAGACTTCCCCGTCGCCGCGCTTTCATGCGAATTCCTTGGTATTCGTTGCTGTGAAACGCGCGGAATTGTTGTCGAAGATAGGGTCCAAGGTAGAGAAACGGCCACGCCGCTGAATAGAAAAGAACCGGGGAGGGAGACAGAGAAAGTTTATAACGCAACCATTATTTACTTTCACGACTCGAAATTACTTTTATCGTCTGCTATCTCTCTGCCACGGCTCCTCTTGATTTCTGCGAGAAACTGGACTGCTTTCAGCGAACACCTCGCGGAGGTGGTGTGAGAGCAAATGAACATGATTTTGAAATCGAATGCCTGCCCCCCCATCCCCCCCCCCCGCGAATATGTGAAAAAGAATATTTAATTATCTGTTGATAAACTGACAAAATTGATCGATTCGATTTTTTGCAAACTGCAAAGTTTGGTTGATGCGACGCATTTTAAATAATTTTATACCTATTGTCGTATGTGTATGCCATCATTCAAATAATAATTATCGAAATAAATTTAATATTTTATATATATAATAAGGTACATATAATATATAATATAGTATATATATATAAAATATATAATAATTTAATATTTTATATATATAATAAGGTATATATAATATATAATATAGTATATATATATAAAAATTATATTTTAATTATATTTATAGAATATATATATAATAATTTAATATTTTATATATATAATAAGGTATATATAATATATAATATAGTATATATATATAAAAATTATATTTTAATTATATTTATAGAATATATATATAATAATTTAATATTTTATATATATAATAAGGTATATATAATATATAATATAGTATATATATATAAAAATTATATT
>NW_025108739.1:0-17370 GCF_011392965.1 Frieseomelitta varia
CAATGTACTAAAATGAAGTAAAATATGATAAATGTAAACATTAAAATTATTTGTAATTTTAGAAAAAAATACGATGCAACACAAACTACAAAGTAAAAATAAAATGAAAAAGTTAAAATAAACTTACTCTCTCTATTTCTGTTCATAGACCTTCTGTTCAATACAAGAAATTGAGTTTTCACATTCTAGATACACATTCCACATGTTAATTAATAATATACACATAATAAACACTTTCCGTAAACTGTAGCAAGTGGAACTGAAAATGACGAAAGGTTAAGATATTTTCTGCGGAACATACGTACATATTTAAAAACATTATTCGAGAACAATAGCGATACAAATGTAATGTAACACTGAAATTTAGAAACGTTATGAATTTTATATCTCTACTTCTGAAATTAGAAAAATATTTTAGGAAATTAAACAATCCGCGTATTCCCCAATTCGATATACACCACAATGGATGTACCACAGACAATGTACATTGATAGACCTTGCAATGTATTTTTTTCTCCTACATTAGGATTCCATTTCTATTTTACCATAGACAATATACATCGATAGACCTAGCACTATATTTTTTTCTCCTACATTAGGATTCATATCATGTCACATCTGTTGCATCAATTTATGCACGGTTTACACTACAGCGCTGATAGTGAAAGAATTAAAATAAAAAAATATGGACAATGATGCAACATCTATTTCAAAAGTTATTTGTTGAATTGAATATGATCACACGATACTTTTAAATAGATATAAATATTCAAATATATAGTAAATTTTTCACTTAAATTTTCAACCATTGTTTCAAATCATATTTTTTTTATTGATGAAGTCTGATTATTTACCACGTTTAATTGAATAAATATATTTCATTGTAGAAGTCAATATTTTTTATTTTAATTCCTATCACTAGTAGTGTTGCTGTGCTACAGAAAATCGTTACAGAAAATCGCTACAGAAATAGTAACAAAAATAGAATTTTAGAGCTTCTCGAACGTATAACATAAAAATGTATTTTTTTCTATATCTCGCTTGTGTTTTAGGTTAGGTAACAAGCGCCAATGAAAACGGTAAAATATGAAATTATCACAATGTTCAAATATAATCAATGTAAATTCGTCGATCTATATTATAAATAAATTCTATAATATAAAATAAAAATATAACATAACAGAGAAATATCAGTTTTACACGGCAAGCACCACAAGAAGAAAAATTAAACAGAATTCTCGGATAAAAATTACATTGAACAGCTTTTATTTTTGTGTCAAATAGATTTATGATTTAGGAAGAATAGTGTGCATTATTTTAAAAAGTTTTTCCAATTCAGTCGATGTTGGTTAAAAATAAATACAGTGCTTCACAAATGGATTTCAATACTTTTTACGTATGTATTATACGTGTTATATAACATACTATGTTTCTTTCGTAGAGTTATGAAACATGTTAAATATCAAAGCAATTTAAAAAATCATGGTTCTATATATATTTGTACCAATCAAATCGCTTGTTGGCTATCGTATTAGTGTACTGTGATTATATCATAGAATTATTGGTAACTATATTAACTTATACAACTTTGATAATTGTACAGAATTATATACTTCATATTATTTATTATTACTGCCCAATATTCTATTTTGTTAATTGTTCATTACTGTTTCTCATCACTTTTCAAAATTTTCTGGGTCTTGTTTCGTTAATCGCAGGTTGATGTCTTATCTAATTAGCATTGCCGTATATAGCTTCTGTACGAATTTTCAAATTTATCCCAAACTTTACCAATATAATCACGATAAACCTGTGTTTCTATGCTAATAAAATTTCAAAATATTTTATATTAATGCGCGTAAAGTGTACATAGAAGGCATAGAAAACCAAAAGCCTATATATGTATATATGTGTTCTTGAGCCTCCATTTCACTAAGTTCATGATGCAAGTTATTGCATGAAAAGTTATTTTATTATCGAAAATGGTGACGTTAAAATGTATCTGCTCAGTTTATTAATTGACATTCAGACAATTATTTTCATCATTATACTTTTACTATTCATACCCACTTTAATGTTAATTCTGTTTAATTAACTTACATTTCTATTTCATAATTTATCAAATATTATTATTTGATAATTTATTAAATTTATAAGTAAAAGCTATCTATCTCTCTTTAATTATCTTTTTCGTTTTTATTTACTAATAGACACATTATTATAATTACTATTTGTCCCTTTTATATACATATTTGATTTCACACATATTGCATTTTACAATCAGAAATTTTAACAGTTGTATTTTTTTCTTCTTATCAGATAATTAACAACTTTTGTATGTATACATTTTTAATGTGTATATTTTTTTCTATATTTCTGTTTCTAAATATTTTTTTGTTATTTATATTATATTCAATCTTTTTAAATACATATTTATATTCTTATTTTGTATTTTTATATATAATATTTTTTTAGTATAAATATATATTTTACTTGTTTTTTCTATGTATATTTTCATATATTTTATATATAATTAACACAATTTATTATGTAAAATTTAGTTTTTGTTTGTATTTTGTAATAAATTATAAGTATAACTATAAATGTTACAATTTTTTTGTTTCTCTTAACAAATAAATGTTAAAGAATAACGCAAATATATTATATGCTACATCTCCATCTGTCAACGTACAATATTTATGTTTTCTTATAATTTTATTATAAAATATTGTAGAGATATAATATAAATGTTGTATATTAAAAAATAATGGTGATTAAATCACATATAATTAGACAAGACAAACGATACAAATTAACGACTCAAATAAACTGTTTTAATAGCACAAATAAATGCACAGTGCATCGGCGAAAGGGAACTACCTCTTTCTTCCTTCTGTTATCGCGCGAAATTTTTTTATAGTTCACATAATGTTATTAGAATCGGAGATGCAAATAAAGATGCGTGAAGTCACGACTCATTCTTTTTGTTCCGTTATATAAATTGTACGCATGCGAGAATTAACAATAAAACTTCGCGACGCGACATAATGATTGATGAACCATGCGATTTTAGCACTTTACATAGACAGAAAATTAACAGAAGTTAACCAAAATGTCCCTTGTAACAAAATGAAGTCGAGCCCAGAATAAGTATAAATATACAGACAAGTGTAAATATAAACTAAAGGAACATATAAATAAATATATAAACTAAAGGAACATTTTTACAAATTTGGTTAAAAGGGGTACATTATGTTTTTACAGGTAGAGTGATGGTGGAAACTTTAAGTACAAATAAAGTGGAATCTTATATTTTTCCTTATGACACTTGTCGAGACAAACTCAACGACTCATGTATGATACTATTTATTGTTGGAAAATATTTAAAATAGCGCAATTATAAATTAGTGCGCAAATGACGTTATAAACTAGTTAACTAAATGAATCTGAATTAGGTCTAATAGCTATGTAATAATTGTAATAAAATGACACATAATAAACTGAGATTTGGTCTTCTGAAGTTGAGATCCACCCGCGAAATAAAGACCACTAATTGTTAAGTACTTTAAAATTTCATAGAATTGTATTGGAACAAAATAAGATTTTCCAATCGGTAATCTCTTGACATAAAAATTTTATGTATGTTTCGTTGCGCGTATATATCTTTTTCTGTTTGTTTGATGACCCTTTTTCTTTATCCGATTGTTTGACTTTTGACTTTGGACGATTCGTGACGAATTTCTAAAAAGTTTTCAAAAAGACATAGGTTTCAGATCGCCTAATCAAAGCTCGTTGAATTGAATTCTAAGAGAATTTTATCTAGTACTTCAACTCATCGGGAAAGATTCGCTTGAAGAAATATTCTGCTTGTAATATCATACGATCCATATCCAAATTAATTACATGAAAATTGTGAAAATTGTTCTACTTACAGCTGATTTGCAATAGAAATGAGCAATATTTTATTTTTTGCAAGTCGTCCAATGGGGGAAATTTCGGAGTTAAATTAAATGATACTTTTTAAATGATATTACTTTTTTTTTTCATAGTATTCATGGTACATTTATTGAGTTTTTTTTACAATTTGCATGTACATTGTAAATTGTCACAGTGTGATTATGTTATGAATTAATAAATTATGATGGGCTAAAACAAACCCGAATCGTTGGTAAACTACGCGAATTTTTTATCGAAATTTTCATATGCTTCCTATTTTTCTTGTACCAGGAAAACACAACAATCCCGTCGGGTCAAAATAAACTGACGCGTGAGTTGATAGAAAAATTCACGCGTCGTTCGAATTTTTATAACTTTCGAGGAAAAGATATCTTTAGTTTTTGCCACTCGTTACGTGTATGGTGTAAGATCATATTTAAAAAGAACAAACTCACAACTGTCGAAGTAGAGATTTCACGCTCTAAAATGAAACCAAAATTCTTTCTTATGAAATTATAATTTATAACGGTTTAAATTATTGACAATCTCGTACATATATTTCAGGTATTCACTCGAAGTCAGTCTCTGAATCTAACAGGAGCTTGGCTTTCCTTTCCTGCCCCTTTGGTTTATTCCTTACAATTACCTATTATTAAACATACAATTAGTCTACAATAGCACTAATCATAGCATCTTTATAAGAGAAACATTTTCGACACATTTGAATGACTCGGCTTCTCTTTATTGCCTACTGAGGTCTTATTGTCTCTTAAGAAAATCATTTTACTGACATTGAAATTTCTCCAACAGAAAGAGTCGTATAAATATCGGACGAAGGTGGTTCTTCGCTTCTATCGTTAGCTAAAATTTCGCTAGTTTAATCATTAATTACCGATGAAAAAATAAATTGATACTATTGTCCTTAGCGATATATTCCGGAATTCTTTTCCTTTCAATATTATCAAAGATGTACAACATAAGATATACATTTACACTACTATTTCGCGCGATAAAAGTTATTTTTCGCAATGAATTTCTTATTTCCCGGGCAAACAAATAATTTTATTTTATTACGTACGTTATTTCTAGGTTATTAGATATACAAAAATGCCGCAGTTTTTGCAATTTGTACATTTTGCATTTAGTACGTTGTATCAGAGTTGTTTTCCTGCATTGAACACCTTATATCTTATCATCCAGTATCGGACAAGTTTAAAAAAATATTTTTTGCGATCAAAATTCTTGGGTTTCTCTCCTTCGTTTTTATATAAACAGAAAAGATCTAAAGTTAAAGAAAAAATAAGAAAATGATCGCGGGAAAACGTGAAAGCGATTTTGAAAATGTTGCACAAAGAGAAAATGAGGCGAGACCGCTGAAGCTTTCCACGTTATAAAAAAAAAAACATCGATTATTCTGCTTGTAATATCTGCAAACACGTTTAATTAAAAATTCTGTTCCATTTAAATGTCTGTATCGTTAATGTTTATCAGCATACACGAATTAGTATTTTCTATTTCCGCGAATTATTAACCGTTATGATAAAATACATTCTTTTATTAAGCGTCATTTTTACTACAAATTTCTGTTCTCAACGTTTGGGTTTTTTTATCAATAACTGGCCAAATTATAATAGAAATGCTTAGAATGTCCAGCATCGTACAATATTCTCCCCTATGTCTGTTTCACACTCTGTTTTACATTCTGTTCCTACGACAAAGCTTTGTTGTTTTAGACGACATATAGAAAACTTGTAAGGTATTAAGAGGGTTAAAAAAATGTTAAGCGAACGCAATTATATGGACGTATCCATATGAAAACATACAAAATTTAAAATAAAAATAATAATTATGTGCATTATTATGGGAAAAATTTTGCAATCGTCATTGGAATAAAGTGTTCGAATAAACAGAAAGGATAAATGATCATAAATAATTATTATACGGATAAAATATTCGATTAAAGTACATATGTTGTCGAATAATTATTTTAGATAAAAATTCAATCGAAATCTTTTGCCCAAACTCTGATGGAAAGCAGAGAAATTCAAAAATTCTTAATAACAAGTGAGAAGTACGAAGAATGGAATTGTATAAATTAAGTCTTTTCTCACTCTTCTCAATGTATGTATGCGTTTCGAGTTGGAAATATGAGGCCAAAAAGGTTCTTTGCGGCTCGAAGCTGATAGGAATTAACTCTTTTGTAGTATAGGGAATTCAAAAACGGAGACACTTTAATAGCCTGTAAACAAAGGAAGAACTTCTTGCCTATATCGGTATTCACACCAATACGGCTAGCATTATTGCTTTTCCTAGTACGAAGTGAGGAAGGAACGGTGGAAGGAATTTCACAGAGATAAGGGAATCCAAGTAAATAGCTCTTTCCTGCTATAAAGATAAGTTTTGTGTGTGTGTGCGCGCGTGCGTGTGTTATATATTATGTATATATATATAAAACTGTCATTTGCAATCTATTTTCAACTTTCGAAACCACGTCAACTTTCATCACAGTGAATATTTTTGTACTTCAAAAGTTTGATTACATACCGACTTTTGGTCTTCCATTTTTTAAATCTTCCATTAAGAATCATCCATTCATCTTATCTTTTATCAAGATAAACTTGTTAAATTCATACACGTCGCGTTCACATTTATCACTTTGGTTACTTATAGCGTATTTTTAACCTCTTGCGCTGGCAATTGGTTCGCGGACCATAACGAGTGATCGAACGGTATACAATAATTTGTTGCTTTCTTTTTCTTTTGAACTCTACAGTATCACTGGATAGAAATAATTAACAAGTAATAAATAGCCTTATCATTTGTTTTGCCTGGGTTACATTTAAATATACTTAGAACTGAGAAATTTGGGACAAAAAGTTTTCGACGCGCGTGGCATGTCATTTCAACGCAAGAGGTTAAAAATGAGTTTAACAGTTAACATTAACAAATAGAGAAAGAAGAAAATAAGATAGCAGAAAATATATTAATAATCAATCAAGGCTAACGGTCGTTATAAAAATCTTGTTTTACATTAATTAAAATAAATAGTTATTGTTACAGTTTCTTGTTAAATCTCGTGATATATTTAAGGAGTAAATCTTCGTATACTCACTGTATGTGCGTCACGCATCGTCAGAAATGATAACTAGCGCGTGAACACAGAATTTAAATCACATAAAAATTATTAACAGAATATACTATAGAGAGAGATATTACGCAATGATTGCTGTCGCAATTTAAATTAATTCTGCGCAGCTCGTGATTTCTTTTTATATTTTTACAACGAATATATGTCTCACACTGTCACAAAGAGGTATTTATTTAGTATTTATAAATCGATTTTAATAAAATGAAATATTTTTCATACATTTATATCTGCTAAATATTTGCCTTATTTATTGCCTTGTATGAAGAAATTTCTCAGGCCAAATTTGTACTATTTTAAAAGCTACATTGCAAAGTGTAAATAAATTTTTGCTTAAGGTCATTGTTTTTGAAATTTGAAGATTATCAATAATTTTTTAATTTTTATATTTTCTTCTAATATTTTTATAAAGCATAAAAAAGATAAATTTAACGACTCCAATGAACTGGGATACTATTCAAACAATTTACTCTCGAGATATTCACGTTTGAAATTATAATTAATTATAATTTTCTAAATATAACTTCGAATTACTTCTTACATATACTTCGAATAAAACTGAGAAAACATTAACAATCAATAGTTACCTTCTAATACAAATATCTTGAGATTAAGTCTCAATATTGCAGTCATCTAATTTAATGTTCTGTAGAAATATCGAAAAAATATACAGTTTCATTTAAAAAATTGTTCATAAAAAATGGAATTAAAATTTAATAAAAAAATGAGCTCCAAAAAATTTATTATTCATACATCGTCCAATATTGCCTTTGAGTGTAACTTTGTCCCGAAAAATTGTTCCATGCAACAATAAATAAGGCAGATATTTAGGTAATTCCATTTAGCTGAACTTCTCTGTATATTCTTAAAACCTCCGTGCAATTAATATGTACGATGAATGCTTACATCGAGTTCCGGTATAATTTGAAATCAAAGAACACGCAACACATTTCTGTACTGCAAAAGAAAAAGAACGGACAATGGAAGATGTATAACTATCAATGGAAAAAATTTAAAACCGATGAAATTTGATGCTTTTGATCGTCTTCTCGATATTGAAGAAAGTAAGAAGAACAAAGGAGAAATTAAAGAACCGCGAAATAGTAGAGACTTCTTTGACATTTCATTTTTAAGGAACAGAACACGAGAAACAATGAGTCTTGAACAATGAACGATTTTTATGAGAAAAATGGAATCCTTGGAATTTTTCTCGTAATGCCTGATCCTTGATTAACATATTAAAGCGATTTCGAAGAACTGAGAAGTCTGCCTTTTAACAAATTACATCGGTTTTTCTTCGAAAATGTTTTTAGTACCGACGTTTTTAGTATCACGTAGCAAGTACCATGGTCTCAAAGATTAAACTTTTTTCTTTACAACAATTTCTTAAAATTTTCTGTACGATTTTTTTTATTTTCATTTTATTTCTTTTTCGCCACTTTATTAAACTTTAAACACCAGTAACAAAATAGGATCAGGACTTCTTCAATTTTTATCGTTTAATTCTGATGATCAATAATGTTCAATAAAATGGCGAAAAAAATCGTATAAGTTTCAAATTATGTTGCAAAAGGGAAACTTCGATCTTCAAAATTATGATAGATCTAGTTATGAAAAAAACTTTTCAGTAATTTTGGAGGAGTTTAAATTTTTACAGTTTTCAATAACAGAAGTATCTTTACTTTATTGTCTACTGTATAATATGAAAACAAAAAAAAATTCAAAATAAAAATAAGTCTTATTAAAATAAATAAAATATCATCGATCAAACAAAGTACAATGCTCTTTATAATATTCTCCTTTTGAAAATGAATCTTGAAAGTTGTATTTTGAAGTAGTTATGTTTTATTACATAGTTTCGAGAAGGAAAAGATGTTGAATCAAAAAAATGTTTGTTGATTATAGAAAGCAAACCTACAACTCAAAGATGGATGGAAGACTTTCGTGATAGAGATATTTTATAGATGATAAATATTTTGTTATGCATGTGGAAATTATTAATGACAACATATGAAGTTTAATTCAAACTTAGTCAAATTTAATTTATCTATATTATAAGATAATAAGTTATTGAAACATTGGAAATATCCAAATTTATTGTTGAAAACCGTTTGTTTAAAGTAATTATCAGATAAGATATTTCACGTAGTTCGAGAAGGTTGCAAAAACAAAAGTAAACAATCGGTGCAAAGAAAGTGCAAAGAATATAAAGAAGAGAATTAAAATGCATTAAAATTCACTTAATAATAGAAACTTTACTTATATGGAAGCTCTTGCGAAAAGAAGATAATAAATTCTGTAAAAATGGAACCGTGCAACTATGAGAATGCTGTGGTTGAAGAGGATTGATACAGTTTTTAATACAGCATTTTGTATATCAAATAGGAAGATTACCATTAAAATAAAAATACGACATTACTTTTTGATCAACAAATAGCACGCTGATTTTAATTAATAGGGAATATATAGTTTTCGGACGAGGTTATAGAAGAAACATTTACTTACTGAATTTTGTTATGTATCGAAAAATTAATTTGCTTCAGTATAAACTAACTTTTTCAAAACTTATTCGAACTAAAATACATATACATTATTTTATTATCTCGTCAAGTACAGCAATGAAAGAAGATTTAGGTAAAGCTTTTTATCAATTTAATCGTTGCTTGAGTCTCTAGAGATTTTAGAATTTCACAGAGCAATCATAGTTTCTTTTACTTACTGCATAATTGTTTGCCGCCGCTATTACTGCTGCATATTTAATACAGAATTAAATTCCGCCAAAAATTGAACAGGGATGAATGAAATCATAAATATAATTTGTGTAGGACTAGTTATGCGAATTGCATCTAAATACGTTTAAATAACATCCACATTTTTATGAATATTATATCTCAACAGCTTAAGATTTGCAGCATAATTGTAAAGATCGAAAACAAGAGAAGTAGAGAATTTTTGTCGCAGCTTAGTTACATCTTAATCTTGATCTAAAGGCATGTACATATTTTTTAACACAGTTACAATCGCATGATTTTAAATTGTTCGTTATGCAAACCTATACAGCACTTTTTCAATGCATTTCGCATATAAAAACTTTTGGATAACTATGCAATTCAAATTAATAATTTAAACTATTTAATCTTAACATTAGACTGCATTTAGTTAACATTAATCTTGATTATTGATAATCTAAAATCCGCTTTCATTTACAGAATTGGTAGACTATACAATCAAATGTTCTTATTGTCATAGAATATTAATATTTACGTATATTTATGTATTAGTTGGAACAGATCGTCCAAGAGCAGTATCATTGCGAAGCAATCGAGGATCTAGAGCTTTCCATCGTTGGAGCTAGACACAGTAGTTGAAGAACGATTAGATTCTGAACAAAGCACTGAATTGGAACTTAGTAGCCCAGATTAGCATCCAGTTTCGATACCACCTAGGTTCTTATTCTCTGTATATGATATACATATGTCATAATATTGTAATTCTTATTTCTTTAAATTAAACATGAAGAAGACTTTCGTATGAATCTTTCGTGTATCATTGTCAATAGTCTGTTTCTTTTCTCATCCATCCAATTTTCGTAATACTCAAAATTCTTGCATTACAACATATTTATCATTAATGCAACAAATATTACAACTTCATGAACATTTATTATTTATAATAAGTAAAATTTTTAATATTTATAATGAAAACGATATTAATTTGAATTAATTATTTGTGAGTCTGTATAGATCTCCACGACCATCGAAATCAATGGTTCCACTACCAGTGAATCATAGTCCTTTATGGACAACATTAACACAACGCTGAAAAGAGCAGTTATTACATCAAAGCTCTCGTCTTTGATTTACCCGTAATTTACTATTTAAAAAATTTGGCATACATAGTATTACCAAACATTAGTTTGCTGAGAGTGACCTCATATAATTTCAAGATGGTGAAGTAAGAACACTGACTGTGAAGTTGTACAATAAAAAAAAAAATTCGCGATGATAAAATAATTTGAAGTATAAAGGCATTATACATGGAATACGTATCTTTCCAAACAAGTTTTGTACGCGTATTCAAAATTGACAACTAAATTTCATACTGATAAACTGTACAATATTCTGCGGACAGATTGGTGTTTACAACTATTAATAAAGTAACAAGCACTGCATTATTAATAGTGTAAATAAAACTTTGCTAACATCATGTACTAACAAAAATCATAATGTGTAAATAAATAATTATAAACTACTTCATTCTTTATAAACATACACATTCGACTTTTACTATAATATATTCAAATACTATAACACATTATAAAATTATAGAACATGTATGTATGTACCACAGACGAGGTATGAATAAACATTGCATCTTATGAGATTTGTACAATTATAAGAAACGGTTTTTTTTAGATAAAAAATCATTGGTCTTTTAGTGCTTTACGCTTGAATAATGATGAATTACAGAACTACATACATCAAGTAAACGGAAGTTAATCAAGCAGCAAATGCGCCAGAAACATGATTTTTTAAATGCATTATAATGTTCTCAAATTTTCAATATTGAAATATGAAGTTAGTAACTAATTGAAATCATTCTACTACATATCATAGAGAGATCTTTATTCATATTTTACGGATTTACAATGGTTTATTTTTTTTATACAAATTAAATTAAAATTCTAAAGTTATTGATACATGCTCTTAAGTAATAAGTAAACTATACTTCATAAAATATTCTCGAAGACAATTTTTGACTAATTAAATTTTCAACTATTTTTTAAATTACTATTAATATTAAAATATCATTATATATTTCCTCATTTACTTATATTATATATTCAAATTTATGTTAAATTTATAACAATTTTATTATAATATGTTATACTTTAATTATAAATATTTATAATATTTTAGTATACATATGTATATTGTGCAGTGCATTGAGTATGACAAATAACATAAACTTTATTATTCATCAACTAAAAATTACACTCTTAATTTCTACAGTATAAAATATTATTCAATATTTTTTATAAACTAGCTTTATTTATCAATATTATAGTAGCAACAAAACTTTCTTATTTATTATATTTATATTTATATTTATATTTGTAATATAAATCATCATTTCATGAAGATTTAATGAAAAATACAGGCTAATGAAATCGACTAATGAAAGAAATACTTTTACAATTATAAAGATATAAAGGAGCACATTATGTGGTGCAAATTATATCTATAATTATAATTATATAATTATATGGTGAAGTGATGAGGGAAATTTTAAAATCAAAGAGCCTCAAATTGTAGAATCATATTTTTTTTCATAGTACAATGGTATTTGTTAAGATATACTCAACGACTCACGTATGACATCATTTATTGTTGAAAAACATCTAAAATTAAGTTATAAATTAGTCAACTAAATCTGAATTTGAATTAAACCGAACGGCTATAATACATTTATAATAGCACTGCATCAGGTCGGATAATTTTGATTGCGCGGATTTCTAAGCATATGAATAATTGTATGACCCTATTTCGCTAGTTTAATCATTTTATTCAGTCGTATTTTTAAGTTTTGACAACTATGTTTTCATCAAGGAATCCTAATCTCGTGTCCCTTTAACTCACTTTTCAATTGCCATGCTGAATGATTCGAGGGCAATTTTATTGATGAATTTAGATTGACTATTTCCCATTTCAATGATTCTTGAATGTCTGTGATATGTATATACATATGTATGGTTGAAGACCAAGGATTGATGACTGAATTTTTAAAAATTAGAGAACTTATCAACTCAACTAAAGTTCGATATTATTATCTAAGGAATTATAAAAAGAATTAAAGAGAAGAAGACAGAACAATCCTCCCATTTACAGATATGTGATAATCATTGCAGAAGGAATAATTAATACTAGACTTTTAAAAATATTCTTGTACGAAAAATGCACAAATTCGGATGAAATATTTTCCATGCACTTACATAGAAATTAGTTACCCATATGTCAAAACTACATATTATTCATTTTTCGTTAATCTAATAGATATGTACATATGTACATACATACATCTATGTACATAAGCATGTAATCGAAAACGCAGTCAATCAGCTCGGCATATTATTTGCCATTTAATTAATAATTTTATCAGTTATGTATGTAATTAATTGTTTAGCTATATACTAATGCGATTAATAATGATATATCAACTAATACCGATTAGCAAAATCTCATCACGTGAAGGTGCTGCGAATAAAGACCCACCCTATTCGCAACCCATCCTTTTTACGAACAAAAACTTATTAACTTAAAATATGAAATTCTGAATAAATTCTTCTATCATATGTTTATATGTTACGTTCAATACTTTGATTGTTGTGCAAATCTATGAAGATAGAAATTATATTGAAACTTAAACTAACTGTTTCTACATGAGATGCAATTTCGATTATATAATAATATGATTAAACAAATATGAAAAGCTTAAACAAATACGAGTCTCATATAGAATTTTGTTTATTCTACCTAAACTGATGAAAATTACCTTTAAGCATGCATGTATTTCAATATTAACCTATCTTACATATCCAAATATCAATTTAAATTTATCATGCTTAAACAATTTAAAACTATCTGTAGTCTAATTAAGACTAATCTAGCCTAACTCCGCCTAATATCTTTACAAAAAGAAATTTTTATTTATTCTATTTATATAAATAAATAAATATAATTAAAAAGGAATGAAGTAATGTTATATTCTTTCAATGATTTCCCAACTTGTTATATTATACGAAATCTTTTTCTGTTAATTCCATGATCTGAAGCTAAAACAAATCTAATTGTAAGAAAAAACGATTAGTGAAATCTGAAAAAATATAACTCTTACAACCTTTCATTCTATCTTTATATATTTTTTGTAACTAATACTGTCTGTAAATTAATAAATCTGAAACATAAATGTATCTTTATGTATTGGATTAGTATTACAATTGAAATAAAAAGACAAAATAAAAAGATCTACGATAAAGATATATTATACACGAAAAAGATCAGTTGTTGTCAACATATTACTTTATTAATTAAATTAAATTATTTTTCTACTCGAAATTACAAAAACTGAAATTAAGAAATTCTAGTGACTGAATTTAAATTGGGCTAAATAAGTTGAAAATTGAAAATTTATCTTTAATAGAAAGAAAAAAAAGACTCGATTAAAATCACATGATTTAACTTTGATACAACTTATTTTTTAACTTGGTTGGTCAAGTAATAAATGCGCCAGGAATATGATTTTAGCGTTGTCAACTTTCAATACCGAAATGTGAAACTGGTAACTAACCGAAATCATTTTACTACACACATACACATATACATATGTCAGAAAGAGCTTTATCCATGTTTTACGGGTTTATCACGACTTTTAAATATGTAGTAAATTAAAATTTTTAAATTATTAATACATCATTTTAGGCACAAATAATTTATATTTTATTAAATATTCTTAAAAACAATTTTTAACTAACTAAATTTTCAACTTCATTTTAAATTATTATTAATATTAACATGTTAAAATTATTAATTATTTTCTAATTTACTTATGTTACATATTCAAATTCCTGATAAATTCTTTACAATTTTATTATAATTATACATTGCATTGGTTACAAATAACATCAATTATATAATTCATTAATTAAAAATTACCTGTTTATTAAAATATTATTCAAAATTTTTCTATAAATTACTTTTCCTATCAATATTATGATAATAACGAATGTTTGTTATTTATATAATATAAATTTTTCATATTTCATAAAGATTTAACGAAAAATCGGCATACATGTTTTTCTATCAACCAAAGAAATGTTTTTAAAAATGTGTTACAAAGGAATACATTATATGGTGCATATTATATTTTTCGAATGACAGAGGAAAATGTTAAGATTAAATAAAATGGCATATTTTTTCAATATTTTTTTTCGTGGTACGTATAATATCATTTGTTGTAAAATATCTAAAATTGCGTTACAAATCAATGCGCAAGTGACGTTATAAATTAATTAACTAACAATAAGTCCAAATCTGAATTAAGTCTGACGTATAATATTTGTAATAGAATGACACATAATAAACTAAGATCCACAGTCTTCAAATTGAAATCCACGCGAAATAAATACCACTAATTGTTAATTACTTTACAGAATTCATTCCATACTAATTTCACAGAACTATATTAGGGAAGGATAAGATTTTCGATTTGATAACTTCCTGACACGAAAAAATATCGTGTATGGGCTCTTTTCGTCGCGCTTATATGTACAAGGTGTCCGTAAAGTCTCTTTACAATTTAAAAAATTTATTACAAAGGCAAGTGGAAAAACAAATAAGTGGAAATTATTAAAATATAAAATAAGTCGTATGTATTTAAATTTTCTCTCGCCTCATTTAATATACCTCCATATAGGCACCATTAGTTGCATGAAGTATATCAAGTATATATTATATTATACTAATATATTATAATATTATATTATTTAATAGAAAGAAAGTTCTAAAATGAAATAGATCATGAAATAATTGTAATTAATTGCTGAATTACTTCATTATTAATAAAGTCTTGTCTGCTGAAGTTATAGAATGATGGCAGAATGAAGATAGAATGATTTTTCAATTCATACAGTCACTTTTTTCTTATAGAGAATATCAAGCTGCATCGAGTTATAGATAAAAAAATGTGTTTCCGTTAAAAAAATAAATGGTAATAATTTTAAAATTTTCTGTTAACAAAGTTTTCCTTCAAAATTTTCTGTTAACAAAGTTTTTTCATATATCAAATTCAGAAGTAAAAAGAAAAATTTTCACAGTATATTCTTCAATTCAAGAAGTGAAAATTCGTACATTCATTTCTCAATTTATTTATATATTCTTTTAAACAAACATAGAAATATTGTCAATATTTTAGAAATAGCCAAACCCATTTTTTTTTGTTTTAAATATTTGAAACGCATGTGTAGAATTTTATGACTCTATATTCTCATATTATAATTTATATTTACTGATTATCGCTTTAGCAGAGAATTAAGGAAGCGATGAACGACAAATTGCGTTATTTGAATTAAAACAATCAACAAATAAACTATATTTGATAAACATTCCATTATTTATAACAATAAATTTTAAATACAATATAACATCGATATAATATCCTAATGACCGATTATCAAAATGAATCACCTAAGTATGTAGACAATGTATTCATTAGAAAATTTCTAGTTCAGATAATGAAAATAACACTTTTGAAAAAAGTGTTCAATACAAAAATTTAACAGCTGTAGTACTTATTTGTTTATTTAGTTATTTTAAGGTCAAGTTTCTTTTTTCAAATAAAAAATTATATTTCTCATCACAGATTTTTCTTTTATGATAAAAAAGAAGAAATGTGGATATGAAACACTTTTTTACAGGACTTCTCTTCAAATAAAATTAGGATACGAACGAAACTTGTCTAATTGTTTTGGTTATTTTTAAAGTGATAAAGTGAAATCAGTTACATTTGCAATTACATTTCTTAATGTTATCTTTTTAATTAGGTAACGAATTAGAATAATGTTGCATAATCTTCAGAAGAGATTTACAAAGTCTTGTCTATCGTTGACTAGTCAATGGTACAATCTCTGTTCAAATGTTATTTTTACTTTCCTTAGTAAATGCTGTTGATGAATACTGTTCCAATCAATGTAAATAAAATTGCCCTCTTCAATGAAAATATCAGAAATTATTAGAAAGAAAGTAAAGTATTATATGCACTATCTCTTAAAGGAATTTGGATTATCTATTTATGTACTAGGATCAAGCTTTGGTTATTATTTATTCAATTGGAATTTCATGAATTAACGTTGGAGAATTACATATGTATGTACATATCACTAAACAAATTTAGAAATGAATTGCAACGATCCTCGTTACTACTAAACATATAAATAAGTATGTAATAGTAACAAAACAGACTTTAATATATACTTATGTATATAGAGACTTCATTTTCTTTTATTAAAAAAGAGGTATTGAAATTAAAAGAGAAATTATGTATTATTAACGTTGGCTGAGAATAGTGTTTTATTATTCAAGTTCTATCGACCATTATTTTAATTTAATTTGTTCCTACTTTTAATACTGTATAAGCGTAATAATTAAATTTCTTTTAATTTTTTCATTTCATCCACTAGCATTTTTTGAACTTTCTTCTATTTGTCACTGTGCGACCTATCATTTAAGAATGAT
>NW_025108740.1:0-1546 GCF_011392965.1 Frieseomelitta varia
AAATTACAGCTAGAATTTTTTTTTCGAAAAACCTCTGTATCAGGAAAGTCGCTCTGCGGCGGGCAATGCCGTGCTACCTCCACGAGTCTCTTGTTCTCCTGATACATAGAACGAATATTCAGCCAGCCACAACTTTTCGGTAATGAGAAATTACAGCCAGAATTTTTTTTGCAAAACCTCTGTATCAGGTGAATCGTTCAACTGCGAAGTATGGCGTACTACCTCCTCAAGTGTCATGTTCTCCTGTTACAGAATACGAATTTTTAGACACATACGCCTCGTTCATCAGATGTTACAGCTGAAATTTGTGGCAGTTGTTACCATAGATATTTGGATATTTTGTAGTGCATAAACATAATATTGTTGTGGAAGAATGAGTGTGGCACGTGTGCATAAAATTGTGGAGATGTGTGATTTGAGTGTTTGATATGTTTCATGGGAGTTGGAGGAACGAATGAGACAGATATTTGCGAGAACAGTTGACAGCGAGCATGGTGACAAGATACGTTTGTAATAGAAAAGATCCCGAGACATGAAGAATGAAAGAACGGAGCAAGAGTGAACAGACAGACAGTCAATGAGTAATAAAATTTATATTCGTGTCATAATTTATAAATATTAAATCTGTTAATAATTAGTGTGTTTTTTATGCGATCCACTAACAGAATATTGCAGGAGAACCTCTGTATCAGGAGAATCGCACACTGATTCAAGCATTTGGCTTAAAATTCGTACAATGTATCAGGAGAACATGAGACTCGAGGAGATAGCACGGCATTGCCCGCCGTTGAGCGATTCTCCTGATACAGAGGTTTTTCGAAAAAAAAATTCTAGGTGTAATTTCTCGCGACCGAGAGGGAATATCTGGCTGAATATTCGTACAATATATCAGGAGAACATGAGACTCGAGGAGATAGCACAGCATTGCCCGCCGTTGAGCGATTTTCCTGGTACAGAGGTTTTTCGAAAAAAAAATTCAAGCTGTAGTTTTTCGTGACCGAGAAAGGATATCTGGCTGAATATTCGTACAACGTATCAGGAGAACATGAGACTCGAGGAGGTAGCACGGCATTGCGCGCCACAGAGCGACTTTCCCGATACAGAGGTTTTTCGAAAAAAAAATTTTAGCTGTAATTTCTCGTGACCGAGGAAGAATATCTGGCTGAATATTCGTACAATGTATCAGGAGAACATGAGACTCGAGGAGGTAGCACGGCATTCCCCGCCGCAGAGCGAATCTCCTGATAAAGAGGTTTTCTTAAAAATTTTCAAGCTGTAATTTCTCGTTATAGGAAAGGGGTATCTGGCTGAATATACTTTCAGGAGACCATGAGACTCGAGGAGGTAGCACGGCATTACCCGCCGCAGAGCGACTTCCCTGATACAGAGGTTTTTCGATAAAAAAATTCTAGCTGCAATTTCTCGTGGCCGAGAAAGTATATCTGGCTGAATATTCGTACAATGAGACAGGAGAACATGATACTCGAGGAGGTAGCACGGCATTGCCCGCCGCAGAGCGATTTTCCTGATACAGAGGTTTTTCGAA